>NW_026015820.1:0-31457 GCF_020379485.1 Brassica napus | reverse complement strand
TTTGGTTTCTGTAACGATAATTCTATCATCGTAGTTATGTATAGATGTTAAATTTGATTGAGATGTACAGTATCATCTTACTTTTGGTATAAAAGTTAGTTCTAAAAAAAAGCTATTGTCCTAGGTGGTTTCTATCCTAGATAATTATGTGTGCTTTGATAAAGTACTGTCTTCGGTTGGTGTTGGTCCTAGAACAATTCGCATTACAGCATATCACATGATTAAACATCTAGGAGAAATTAAATGTATAATAGGATTAGTTAAAATGATGACTAAATTATGTAGGATCGATTGTGATTTTCATCATACTGCAATATGAATCACAATACATTTCTGCTTGGTCAATTCAATGGCTCCTCTTTTGTACTATGATTAAGAACAACTAACATTGTATTGTTCCTCATTTCCTGTGTTTCTATCGTAGATGAGTAACGCTCTTGGGGATCTTGTCAGGTTCACACTCTAGGTAACTATAACAAATTTGCATCAACTATCTTTTAAAGTTTTTATCAAAACATTAGTGTATTTTTTTTTAATGTTTTTTGTGTGTCTTTGGAATTGAAAAGTACACAATAGGAGTTGTAGCGCAATTGTCGAAGAGTGTGTGTGTTCTATGTTTATCTATCATGATGTTGAGGAATTTTTGGGGGTTATTTGAGTGTTATGTCTTTCTCCATTTGATGGCTTCTGCAGTAAAAATGGAAGTTTGTATGATTACTTAAATCCTTATGATATTTTTCTTTTAGGAAAAAAAGAGGAATGTGATCATTTTCAGTAAAGTATGGTAGTGTAGGTTTGTCTGTTGTTCAAGATTAAATGTTAAATTTGTTTATGTTTTGGTTTGACTTGTTGGATTTTAGATAAAACTCAAAGATGAAAGTATGAATGAAACAAGCAAAGAAACAAATGTGTATTCATTTCCTAAGTATAATATTAGTGGTATAATGTTTAACTCAAACATTCATGGACGCACCAATTAGGACTAAAATCACTTGATTGTGCAAACTCTTAATAAGTTAGTCAAGAATCATGTTAAGATTGTTCGTAATTTAATCACATATAGTTCTATAATTCTTGTTTAGAAATACATCATCTTCTAGAGATAACAAGTAACCATAAAGCTCTTTCTTAATGTTAAATAATTAAAATTAACCAAAGCTTTGGGGGAAAACAAACATGATGATGAGCGTGACAGCTACGTATCAACGTAATCAGTAAAACTCTTGGGTTTACCTACCTAGTAAAAATCCAAGAAGTTACATGCAATCCAATTGGAAAAAATTATTCTAAAAACTGAGTTAAATTACATGACATAATGTAGATTTTGTCTAAAACATGTACGGGTCTATAAACTCAAAATATTTTAAATTAATTTAAAAAGCCTTTTTCATGTTTGAACATATTTTTTATGTGGGATGAACTTTTCTTTATGTTCAAATGTTTGTTTAGTGTGCAGTAAACAGTGTTAAATCTTTTAGTCGTTCGTTTACATGCTAAGATGTTCATGAACCAAAGGGCATTCGTAACAATATTTAATAAACATGAAAATCTAATGCAAAATAAGTACAATAATGAGCTGATAAAGAAAATAAAGCCGACAGAAAAACAATACAATAATGCAATGAAATAAAAATGAATATAATATAATGAATAAGATAATTGAGTAGGTATTTTCAATGTTAATTGAGTAGGTCTATAACCCCAAGAACTAGTTATAGTTCAACAACTCTCCATGTGTGTAGTTGCAAGATTTACTCGAATGACATTGACAAATACCGTGCTCGAATCAATGAATCTATCGTTCCAAAGAGCATCTCCCGATTAGTTTTTCACTCGGTTAGAGCACCATTATCTTAGAGACTCTAAATGGATCTCTTATTTTTTCTAATACTTTTTAATTGTAAAAGTGAATTAAAGAAATTAGATTAAGAGATCCGAAAAATTTACGTGCTCCATTGCAAGTCTCTTATTAAAGGTCTTAAAAAAAAAAAAAAATTAAATTAAATACCAATTTTTTTTTATTTTCTTATTCAAGTTAAATTTTCTTAAAACATAATAAAACATAATAAAAGAACTTGTGAATACTAGTTTCATTTATACAAGTTTCTAAAACATGTGAATACTAGTACTTGCAAAAACATACAAGTTTCTGAAGGAACATAAAAGAACGTACCAAACCCTGTTTTTAAGACTGATGTTCTCCGTTTGTACAGGAGGGTTCAGACTAGTGATGGTGTTTGAGTACGGTGCTATGCAATGATCCTGATTCTGCGCTTGGTGGGGTATATAGGAGGAGACGTGTTGCTCAGCGGTTAGGCATGTTGCAGCTGCAGAACTTGAACCAGAATAGAGATCAAAGGAAACTTTAAACAGACCAATGAGTGGTATTAACATGTGAAAAAGAAAGCAAATGTTGTTTCATTGTGAATAGGTTTGGTAGATCATAGAAAACCATGCGTCTTGTGCAGTTTTACGGTATATAAAAAGCAATCATATAAGTATATTCGTCTCTCTTATCCACAATGGAATATAGTTAGCAAATCAAATGTGTATACAGAAACTGGAGAAGAAAGATACAAGCAGTAAAAGTAGAATCTGAAGCTTACAGCCCGCTTAAAATACACAGCAAAAAGGGCTGTAATAATTTCTCCACCAGTCGCCCTTCATGAATGACAAAGAACCGACCAATCCAAAGTTGCAGAGCACATGAACATATAGCAAGGCCATAAGTAAATCCAAGTCCAAGTCCTTGCACAAGACTTATCAATATACCATATCCTAACATAACAGAAACGAATTAATGCCAATCCTTGGCACAGAAGGTCCTCATATCTGCAAAGGAGGCTCACCATTAACAGATTCTATCAAATTGAGCAAAGAGACAGGAGGGACAAACGAATCCTTACGATGTAGTGTTGACCAGAGTCATCTCCAGATTTTGGAGTCTTCTTATTGTTGGAACTGGGAAGCTGCACGAAAGTTCAATCATTTTCACATCAGCTTACTCATTTCACCACATTAACATATCTAAACCTAAGCAGCAACGACTTTGAGGCGATCCCTGAAAGCATCACAGAGCTTACATCTCTTGGAACACTCTGCCTCACAACTGCCAAGAACTCAAATCAGTGGAAGATCTCCCACAGAGCCTCGAGCATCTCTACGCACACGGATGCAATTCCCTGGAGAATGTGATCCTGTCTCTAAATCATTCAATCAAACACCTCCATCTTAGCCATTGCTTCAGTCTGCAACAAGATGAGCAACTCATTACTCAATTTCTAAACAACGGATATAGCGAAGATCTAAGCTCTGTGCAACTATCTATTTGCTTACCTGGAGCTAGAATTCCCAGATATTTTGAGAATCAATCATCGAGAAGATATACGAAGATCAGCCTATCACCGATTAGCGCGAAGAAGATGATGAATTGATTCAGATGAACCTGAGACCTAATCTCTATCGTGAATCGGAGATTGAGGAAGAAGAGACGATGGCATCGCGTCACCTTGTTATCATCCAAGTCGCGAGTATCGTAAACACAGAGAGGATTGAAGAGTTGCGACTCGAGTCCCATCTTCAGTTTCCAGATGAGTTTCGCCGTTTTCGTCGGAGAGATGTTTCGAGAGAGAGAGAGAGAGAGAGAGAGAGAAACGACGAAGAAGGGACACACCGCTCTTCTGCCCTCTCACATCCTTACAGGTGGTAACAAGAGACGCCTCTTCTTGATCCAAAATAAGACACTGTTCTTGTGTGATTGTGTATTTTTAATTTTTTTTTAACCCAAAATTAACTTAAGAAACCCCTTAAGAGAATGTTCTTAGGGTCTTAATACCGGTGTTTAAATTTATTAATGAAAAAATTACAAAATCATTCCACTAAATAGTCTGTATATTCCAAAGCCCATCCCGAGACTTGTCAACAGTCGGGTTTCTGACCAATAAGTAATGCAACAATAGTGTCAAGGTTTAGAGTATGATTATCCCAAAACTCCTTTTTGGGTCTCTTAATATTTTTTTAATATTTTTAAATAGTGAAAGTGAGTATAAGAGACATAATAAAGAGATCCATACAATTAGTATCTCCAATGCAAGTTTCTTATTTAGGAGTTCTTAAAAAATTATTAATTAAAGATAAAATTTATTTATTAAATAAAAACTTATAAAAGATAACATTTTAAACATATATTTAAATATAAAACTTAAAAACAAAGATTAGTAGGTATATCTGTAAAATGGTAAAATTCTCAAAAGTTTGATCAAAGTGTTGATCAAATATTGATCAAATGTATCATCAATTGATCCATCTAAAGTGTTTTGCGAGGAAGAAGCCATATAGAAATTGTTTTTGATGGTTTTGTGTGATGAAAATTGTGATCAAGAGTTAGAGAACATGAACTTGTTTATTTAGATCAGAATGTGTTTGATCGTTTTGTTTGGTGAGATGGATAGAACATGAGACAAACATTTGATCAAAATGTGTTTGCTTATTTTGTTTGGAGAGAACGAGAGAAGGTGAACTTGTTATGCTAAACAACTGGGCATGATATTGGTAAGTTTCATGGATTCCTCAACAACTGAAAGCACTGAAGTCGTTTTAGTATATACTATAAACTAAGATACAGTGATGATCTCGTTTAATGAATGATTGGCACAAGAAAGCAAATGGTTCTCTACTAATCATACTAATGAAACAAGCACACTATCATTACAAGATGTGTCCATCTTTAAACACTATCACACTAACATTTATGTATTTGAAGAAAATCAAACTTGAACTTGCAAGAGTGATCTCATTGGTATTCGGCAGTCTTGGTCTTGAACTCTTCCAGCAAATCCTCGATGCTCTTCACAGAGTGGACTGCACTGTCTCTTATCCGAAACACTCACCTGAGAATGTCAGTCCAACAACACAAGATGTTAAGACAAAACACAATTAGTCAAGCTCGAGAGACCATATGTAAGGAATACGCCAACCACCAACCTGTCCTGTAGAAGCTTCACTTTCACCAACTACAAGTATGTAGTTGTACTGAGCAAGCTGAGCTTCTCGTACCTACACACACCACAATCATCACTCTTAGATCAATCTTACCAAACAGCCAGCCACAAGAACATTAAAACTGTTACCTTTTTATCTATCTTTCTGTCTGTTACACATCAACATAGTATCCAGCTTCATAAATTTTCAGTTCCATTTACATTTCACAGATTAACAAAAGTAAGAGAGCGTCCATGGTCTAACTAATCAATCATCAAACGTTAGAGGAAAGAAAGAGAAGGGAACTTGATATGGTCAAACTTGAGACCCATTCTCTTACCACCGTCCTGTCCTGCACACAGAGCTGTGTAAGAACGAAAGAAGAGAGCAATCGAATGAATGAACTCCAAACAAGCACTCACCTGGGAGATGATTGAAGTAACACAAAACCTCGATGTGCTTCCCGTCTCTGGGAGATCTGCTATAAGCTGCCATTACCCGGAAAAATGGTCAATTTTTGCATCCTAGCCTCGATAATCGGAGTCGTACAACAATGTTTTTCTCCTTCCCTTGGCAAAACTACAAAATGATCCAATGAGAGAGAGACTGTGATTCGAAACTTATACATGAATCTGCATCAGCTAACATTAACAAGTCAACACAACGATGTTGAGGTTGGATCAATCAAACCGTGACTCAACAGACTTCAAGGAAGAACCAAAGAGGATGAAAGAGGCAAAAAGGATGATGTTCTTTGGGAATGGAACAAGATCCAAAGCAAAAGGTCCATGAGCCATCAAAGAATAAGTCAGCAAGTTAGAGAATCAAATCAAAGCATGATCCTTTTTATCAATAAGGAAACAGCAAAAGACGGAAGAGTTTCGATAGCTTCCAGGCTCACCCCTGTAATCACCCTGCGAATTCCTAGCAAAGAGAGAAGACGAAGCGGGTGAGAGAGAGAGAGCCATGTTGAATGAATGACACGTGCCCCGAAAACACCGTCTCTTGCGCGTCCTCATTAAGGAACGTCTCTTCCTTAATTAGCTATTTTTTATTTTTTTTTAAACGTAAATACACTAAAGACGCTAGCTAAGACACCGCGATAAAGGTGCTCTTACGGACCCATTCTTGTGTACTGGCGCAGTAGACAATCATTTTAAGAAGAGTAACCTTCCTTAACACTCATTTAGGCAGCATAAACTGTAGATAAAAAACATGTCCGCCTGGCTTCAAGGTCATTTTAACAATCTCCAATTATGTTTATTAAAGTCGTTCATTGTACCATTCCTTGGGCGGAATCAGTAAAACTCTTGGGTTACCTACCTAATAAAAATCTAATAAATCATATGCATCCCATTGGAAGAAGATTGTTCTCCAAAACTGAATTAAATTACATGATACAATGTAGATTTTTCTAAAACATGTACGGATCTATAAACTCAAAATATTTTAATCATTCAAAAAACATTTTTCATGTTTTGAACACATTTGTAAGTGGTAGAAACTTTTCTTTATGTTCAAACTTGTTCCAGTTTGCAGTAAACAATGTTAAATCTTTATAGTTTCATTTACATGCCAAGATGATGTTCGGGAATCAAAGGGCATCCGTAACAAAAAGAAAAGTATATTCCTATTTACATCTAAACAATATGTCAATTTTTTTTTACTTTTCCTTTTTCTATACAATTTTTCCACAGTTATGTTTGTTCTTCTGTATGTGAACATGAAGCTGAATTTGTGGTGAAATAAATAAACGAATAACAACATCACCTTCTATTCCAACTCTTTTGCAATACCTTCGTTAGAGCATCATTGACCCTATAATCCTTCTGGGTTTCTTAAAAAAAAAAAAATTTGTCTAATTATAAAAAAAAATTTAAAACCGCACCAATCGCGGACCGGCACGTGTCGGTGGGTCCGCGAACAGTGCAAAAAACCCACCACAATAGATCCTTATCTCATGCCTTTCTGTCACCGATTTTATAATTTTGGTGGGACCCACACACTAATTTTGGTAAAGAAACCTCATTAACAAACCTCGATAATCATGGGCTTAGGTCTTTCTGATATCGAGCTACCTTCTTCAGACCTCACGCTCTCTTCTTCTGATCTCAAGTTCTCTTCCTTGCCATGTACAACTCCGAACTCAGTCTCTGTTCCATGACCCTCTAGAGGAGTCACCTGATCACCTTGTGTAGTGTTCCTTGGACTCTGGAATGATCTGTGGCATAGTATTAGTGTCGAGAGAAAAAAAACTAGTGAGAGTAAGCAGATTCCAGAAACTCACTCTCTCATCACTTGTTGGGGTTTTGAAGACTGGAGATAACCCCACACTGGAACCAAACCTCTTGTCCTTGCTTCAACCGTTCTTGTTTGGATTCCTTCAATCTCCATCTCCCCTCCTCCACAACCATTACTCTCTTCATCCACATCCAACACCCACTCTTGAAACCTAAACCTGTTTTTGTGCAAAATCAAAAGTATTAGACACATCCACACACCAACACATTAAGATCATTATCTCTCTCAAGAAATAAAAGGAAGAGAGTTTTACATTTCTCCTTCCTCATAATGGTAACTGACTCGGCTCATACATTTGCAGTTCTGCTTCAGACATGTACATCTGATGCTTATCCTCCACACGAGCCTTTCCTCTCTTAGTAACTTTCCAAGACTCATCAGCACTCTGCTCCTAACAATCTCCGGAAACACTTTACTCTTAGAATCCGAACTTGCCCCACCTCCATATACATCACTGTGTTGATCTTGCATCTCTCTTCTAGATTGGTTCTGGATCATGGACCACCTTCTTATTGGCTCAAACCGAACTGAAATTATCTGATCCGAAATCAAACTAAAAAACACAATAACCTGAACGGTTACCATCTTAAAATATTGCGGCCGGACCAAACGAGACCAAATTGATAATCAAATTCATAGAAAGATAACCTTCTTATATATAGTTGAGATATATATACTGATGAATGATAAAAGTAAAAAAACTTCTTTTTCAGTAAATAAACATCTCTAAAAAGCCAATGTGTCATTGGGACTTGTGTATAAAAGTTGAAAGCCGAACCTAACAATAGTTTTATATCTTCTATTCTAGGTATTCCGCAAGCTCGGGTCTAGGTTATGGAGTACATAATAGCCACAAGGGAGAGAACGGTAAGTGATCGACAATAGAGTTATATATATTTTGGGGATTAGATTTTTGGTCGTTTTGGCTCTCTCTCTCTCTATTTTAACGTGGTTGATTGTGGTTGTAGGAGTTAGTAGAGCTGACGAAAACAGTGCATCGTATGGGTTTGTCAGGGGAGCACGGAACATGGAATGAATTTCTAAATTTTTACGACCCAAGAAGCGCAGATATATGCTTTGATCCCAATTCACGACCAGACCCTGCCTTGATCCAGTTCCTTACTTCAATCAACAAGAAAGACGATTCCAGGGTACAATTGTTTATTCAAATTACTCCTTTTTTTTTTGTGTGGACCGACTTGAAATTGTTTTTCTTTTTCTTTGTTTCCAGAAATTGGCTTTGCTTTTGAATCCAGCCGACCCCAGGTTTGCGACTACTCATACAAATACCCGAACGAGACAGCTGAGCAGGTTTGTTGTCTTCTTTGTTCTGTCGGGAGTTTTTTTTTTTTTTTTCCTTTTTTGAATTCGTTTTCATCAACTCTCTCTCTCTCTCTCTCTATTTATATTTACTTGCAGAGATTAGTTCGAAAGACTCTTACACATGACGAGTACCCATTCGACTTTTTGATCCCGTATAACTCCAAGGACTGGGTCCTTACGGGGATCATAGGGAGCCCACTTCGTGAACCTATTAGCCGTTTCGCACCAATTATTTCCTATTCTTTCCGCTCAGGGAAGCCTTTTGATATTAGCAAAACCGAGATGATTGCCGTTTGTTGCGAGAAGGTTCTCTGTCTAGATAACACTGAAGCTGCTGTTAGAGTTGCTGCTGTTGACCGCAATCTCAAGGTTTCTTCTTTTTTTTTTTTTTTTTTTTAATTATTAAGAATCCTTTCCTTCCTCTAATCAGATAGTACTAATAATAATTCATCAAATCAACTAGGTGATTCTTGATGTGCTTGTCGAACCAAATCAGCCTGTTATCAACTACAGGACTAGCATTACCGGACTCGATTCTCGTGTTCTTCATTTATCAAATGCTACTCCTTTGTCAGATATACAGGTAGGTAGTAGACTTTTTTCCAGTTTTTTGTTAGTTTTTTTCCTTCTTTTTTTTTTTGCCGGTCATCATCATCTTGTGTATCATTTTGCTCAGGAAAAATTGCTGGGATTATTACCCACGGGAACTATAATGGTCGGTCACCTTTTGAACAAGGATCTCAAAGGTATAATACATCTTTCTTCTCTTCTTTTCCACCTTTTATTAGTGTGTACTGACTTGTGACTTTACTCAAATCAGCTTTAAAGATGGATCATGCAAGAGTTATCGATACCTCTCTATTGTTCAAGTATGATATCTCTCCTTGTATCGGAAAGCTTCCAAGGCCCTCTTTAGATCACCTGTGCAAGTCTGTTTTGGGATACGAAATACCGAAATCTCGTGGCAGATGTGTTCATGAAGCTATAGCTTCAATGAAACTTGTGCTTGCTATATTGGAGCACGGAGCACGCACCTCTGTTCCACTACCTGATGAGGTAAAGGCTGTGGAAATTTTTTTTTTTTTCTTTTTCTAATTACATCTAAATTCAATGGAAAAGACCGAACATAATTCTCTCTCTATCTATCCATGCAGATGTTGAAAACTGATGAGTCAGGACTCTTGCCAATGAAGAAGAATGTTCTTTCTAAGCGACCCATGAGAAACAATGCGTCCCCACCCTGGTGTAAACCATCGTGGAAGTCAGCCTTGTGAGAGCCAACTTTCGCAAAGTGAAGAATAAACTCATAAGAGAACCGTGAAAAGCTGTATCCTGGAAGATAGCCTATCGGAATGCTCTTGCCCTTTTACTATCTCCTAATTTGCAATGTTTCTAAACGTGCTTGTATTAATGTTCTCCTTAACTTAGTTATTAGCTACTGGTAATTAAAACGTGAAAAATGATTATCCTAAGAAGTTCTACTTGATCGAATTTTTCTTTCAAGAACATGTGGTCTCACAGCAGAATTGGTCATGGCGGTGGTACTTTCTTTGTTGGATATTTCTTCAATTGTTATTTCCGGGATGAGGAAAACAGAAACTTTTGCTGTTTGTCACATTAAGCCAATGTGAATAGGAAAGGAATGTTGGAATTAAAGAATTTGCTTACTCGCATGTTTCGAAAAAAATGTACGTTTTGGAGATTTTCTCACGATATGCATGTTGAAGAAAGGGGCCATGCCATATTGCCATATGCCAAAGACCATTTCAAACGCTTTATTATTATCAAATACCTTGATAGGAATCTTTCGTTTTTCTTCCATTACAAAATGTTTTTAACAACCAACAAAAAAAACATAATCAAGCTTGAGTTCTTGAAACCAGCTAATGATCTTGAGTTTCAAACTTAAGATCTACGATGGTTTCTTTCTGGCGGATATGATTATGAGTGCAAGTTCAGATACACGTTCGGGTTCGGATCGGTATTTCAAATTTTCAGGTATCTAGGTATAGGAGTATAGAATCCGTATTCGAATTCGATATTCATGTACTTCGGATTGAATATTTTTAGTTCGGATTCGGTTATTTCGGATCAGATTCGGATATTTAGTTTTTTTTTAATAATTAAATTCTTTATTTCTCAAGTTTCTTGTATTTAAAAATATAACTTATATTTTTAATAAATTAAATGATTAATAGATTTGGAGATAACATTTTAAAAATAAAAGACACTAATTCGGTTGTTTTTAAAATTTAGATGTAATTTTGTTAATGCATGAAACTAAAATCTTGACATGCATTTTAGGTGAGTATCAAATTATTTTGTCCATAATTATATATATCTTATATGATTTCAAAGTATGTACCGCATCAATATAAATATTTAAATAAAATGAGAGAAGTAGTAAACAAGAAAAATAAGGTTAATTATACATAATTACATATGTTTGGTTATCTGTGGATATCCGTTTGGGTTCGAATATCCGGTCTCTCTTAATTTAATATCCGTTTGGCTATTTTATTAATTCGGTTTGGATTTTTCTGGTTTTGGTTCAGGTACGGATTCATATATCGGATAATATTCTCACGCCTTTATACGATGTAGTCATCTATATCAACCTCAATCTACAGAAAAAACAAAAACAACTCTCAGTACGAAACCAATATTGAACAAATTGACATTTTCAACGTAATACCACTTCGGAACCATCTACATATTAACATTTTCAATGTTAATTGAGCAGGCCTATAACCCCAAGAAGTATCTTTATAGGAATAACAACTCTTAGTGTGTGTAGTTGCAATATTCACTCGAATAACATTGACAAATACATTTTGCTCGAAGCAATGAATCTATCTTGTCCAAAGAACATCTCCCAGTTAGTTTTTCATGTGGTTAGGGTTTTAATACCAGTGTCTAAATTTATTAATGAAAAAGTTGACAAAAAGATTCTACTGTATAGTCTGTACTATTCCAAAGTCCATCCCGAGACGAGCGTAACAACAGTCGCGTTTCTGACCAAAAAGTAACGCAACAATATTGCTCCATGTTTACGGACCCATTCTTGCGTACTGGCGCATTAGACAATCATTTTAAGAAGATTAACCTTCCTTAACACTCATTTAGGCAGCTTAAACCGTTGATAAACAACCAAGCGCTCGTAGCTTGGTGGTAAAGGAGGTACAGCTGTACTGTCTGTCATCCGGGTTCGAGCCTTGGCCACAACGGATTTAACATCCCTTCCGTTGGGGCGCTGGACCCCTTTCAGGAGGATAGGTGGGAATGTGGCTGCCCAGATACCAGAGTTATCAAAAAAAAAAAAAAAAAACCGTTGATAAACAAACATGTCCGCCTAGCATCAATGTCATTTTGAAAATCTGCAATTCTGTTCATTAAAAAAATTCATTGTACCATTCCTTGGGCGTAATCAGAGCCGGTTCAGGAAGGAGGACAAACAGTGCATCCGCCCGGGATCCACCCTAAAACTAATAAAATTTAACGATAAAAGGGTGTGTCCAATTTTTTTTAAACAAGAGCCAATAATTTTTTTTTTATCATCTATAATTCATACAAAAAAAAACATTGTCCTTGGACCCAACGAAAAGTTAAGCCGGCCTTGGACGTATCAGTAAAACTCTCAGGTTACCTACCTAATAAAATCTAATAAGTCACATGCATACCATTGAAAGAAGATTATTCTCCAAAATTGAGTTAAATTACATATATAATGTAGATTTTCAAAAACTCAAAATATTTTAATCATTCAAAAAACGTTTTTCATGCTTTGAACACATTTGTAAGTGGTAGAAACTTTTCTTTATGTTCAAACTTGTTCCAGTGTGCAGTAAACAGAGTAGGGCATCGGTAACAAAAAGAAAAAGTATATTCCTATTTACATCTAAACAATATGTCAATTTTTTTTTACTTTTTCTTTTTCTATACAATTTTTCCACAGTTATGTTTGTTCTTCTGTATGTTGAACTTGAAGCTGAATTTGTGGTGAAATAAATAAACGAATAACAACATCCATCACCTTCTATTCCAACTCTTTTGTAATACCTTCATTATCTCCAGGCGTGCTTTAGGTCTCTTCTTCTGATATCGAGCTCCCTTCTTCAGACCTCACGCTCTCTTCTTCTGATCTCAAGTTCTCTTCCTTGCCATGTACAACTCCGAACTCGGTCTCTGTTCCATGACCCTCTAGGGGAGTCACCTGATCACCTTGTGTAGTGTTCCTTGGACTCTGGAATGATCTGTGGCATAGTATTAGTGTCAAGAGAAGAAAAAAACAAGTAGTGAGAGTAAGCAGATTCCAGAAACTCACTCTCTCATCACTTGTTGGGGTTTTGGAGACTGGAGATAACCCCAAACTGGAACCAAACCTCTTGTCCTTGCTTCAACCGTTCTTGTTTGGATTCCTTCAATCTCCATCTCCCCTCCTCCACCATTACTCTCTTCATCCACATCCAACACCCACTCTTGAAACCTAAACTGTTTTGTGCAAAACACAAAGAATTAGACACATCCACACACAAACACATTAAGATCATTATCTCTCTCAAGAAACAAAAGGAAGAGAGTTTTACATTTCTCCTTCCCCATAATGGTAACTGACTCGGCTCATACATTTGCAGTTGCTTCAGACATGTACATCTGATGCTTATCCTCCACACGAGCCTTTCCTCTCTTAGTAACTTTCCAAGACTCATCAGCACTCTGCTTCCTAACGATCTCCGGAAACACTTTACTCTTAGAATCCGAACTTGCCCCACCTCCATATACATCACTGTGTTGATCTTGCATCTCTCTTCTAGATTGGTTCTGGATCATGGACCACCTTCTTATTGGCTCAACCGCCACTTTCCCTTCAGTCTCTGAACCAGACTCAAAATCAAACCTGCTATCTCATGACCACCATCCCCAACCTGATTTGCCTTTAACGCATACTGAGTCATACATCCAGAAGGAGCAAACACTAGAAGATTCCTCTTTAAGCTATTATCAGAAGCAGGAGAAGAGCCATAGAGGAGGTTGTTCTTATTCTGTTCGACGGAGTAACAGAAAGCTGATGCGGTTGCACCAGGAAGAGAGCCTCCAACCATTCCAGCTGCTGCAGCTGCAGCACCGCTCATTGTTCCCATCCATCCGCTGATGTTTCCATTCTTATCCTATTAACCGCTGATAGAGGAATAGGAGCGTTTCCTTCTCCCTCGGGATTAATCTCAAACAGATGACTTGTCCCTCTTGAAGAGCTAATGGCTATCAAACTGCTGTCATTGCCGAAACTGATGTCTTGTATCACCTGAAATAGAAACCTCCTTCAGATTAATCCTAATCCTAATCAATAGGTGAGGTCTAATCTCAAACTGATGTCTTACTTACCGCATTAGTAAATCCACGCTGGAGTCTGAACAGATGCACAAAAGACGCATCACCACTTGCACTTGTAGAGGCTCTCGGCATTATCCTGAAGACGTTAATATTATGTCCCTGAATCGAAGCAGTCACCAAAAGCATGCCGCTTGGATCAAAGCTCAAAGCTGAAATAGGACTCTGTGTGCCTTAAAACTGCGTTATAACGCTTTTGCTTATAATATCTTTGATTATAACCTGCACACACCACACCACAAACATATATATAAATATATATATGTATAAAAGCACAGATCAATGGATCATTAACCAGAGGAGGATTTGGAGTATATACCATCCCTACGCTATCTGCGTCTACCACGTTGTCATTAGCAACACCAATGCCTTTCAAACAGGAATATACGGATTAGGCAAAACCTCCGAGCAGTACCTAGAGAATGACTTGTACCCTTTGTCACCAAGCGTCACGATCCCAGAAGCGATCTGCCTGCTAGATTCTCTTGCAAACTGCGCAACACTCGGTGACGATGACAGTGTGATGAGTTCCGGATTGAATAGCGTGGAAGTTGAGTCAGCGACACGGCTTCCGCTATAAGCAATCCACCGTGGACCAACGGCGAGAGGACCGTATCCAACCCCAAGGAGCCATAGGCTATTGAGTTAGTGACAATCATGTACTCCTTCACCAATGTCTTAGCGTCAAAACAATGTATCTAACAAAGTTCAATGGCACTTGTTAGTTACAAATCACAAAAAACAGAATCAGACATAATAGGACAAAACTCGAACCTGAGATGCTTGGAGTACAGCAACAATCCGAGAACTACACCTAACGGTATAGATAACAGACCGGAACCTCAACGTATGGACATAAGACTGAGACTTTAACGAGAGTAGACATGCACATTCGTAGGAACCACCACGGTTTCGCTTCCAGGGCTGTCGGAAACGCTCTGCTCTTCCCAAGAACTGTCACCACAGACAGCCAAAAGCGGACGGCTCTCGGAGAACCTATCGTCAACTCCTCCGATGTTATAGGGTTCGGTAGCATTTGCATGAATGACGCTTGTCCATCGTCGTGGGAAGAGACAAAACATGAACGTTATCCGTTTCTTCAACATCCCAAATTTGGAAACCGGAGTGAAACGCAAGTAAGAGAACTCTCCGTGTGTCGCCGTCTTCTTTCTCCAGCTTATCAAACCCCGCCCATAGTACCTAAATAAAGAATCCAACTTTTAAATAAAACAGAACACTCCACAACCTTATAAAGGTTCGATCTTTTTAAAGCTTTTAAAACAAATGAAACAAACCCATTATAGAAAGCTCCTAACTTTGACAAACATCACAGGTAAAGTTCCAATTTTTGCATAAAAAAAAAAAAAAGTTCCAAGATTTCGAGAAAGCAAAACAGCCCACAACCTAAAAGGTCCAATCTTTTAAAAGCTATCAAACAAATGAAGCAAACCCATTATATAACTTTGGATAACAACACAGATAAAGTTGCTTAATTTGCAATTTATTTATTTTTAACCTGATCGTGAAGAGATTCAACGTCACGGTTAACGGCGGAAGAAGCGGCGGATGCGGCGGAGCGAGCGACGGTGGAAGCACCAGAGGAAATGACACGAAACAGAGCACGGAACGAGGTCCGAGCTGATCGAGACACAACTCCTCCGTCGGAAGTTGTCGGCTTCGGAGAAACGTCGCCGTGTTTCCTCATAACTCGTTACCCTTCTCCAATTCAATATCTATACGCCTGAGATTGCTTCCAATTTTCTGATTTTTGTGAAGATTAAAGCTTTGATCAAAGCAAAGAAATTGAAAATTTGCAAAACCCTGAAGAAAGAATCAGCGATCGAGCTGAAAATAGTTAAGCTGAATCGTTAAGGAAGAAGATGATGGTGATGATATAATACCTAAAATCGAAAGAAAGAAAAAAGACGAAGAAATAAAGCAGTAATTTTGTGTGTGTTTTGATGGAAAATTGAGGCAGAGAAAATGAAAATGAGAAACCCAGAAAGAAGGGATTTAGCGTGTCCGAAAGGAGGAATCAGATTAGGAAACGTTTAGGAACAAGAAAGGGGGAAAATATGTTACGGTAAGAGACCAAACCTCTTTCTATTTTCATTTAATTGGTTTTTTCTTATTTATTTTTTTTTTAAATGAAAAACCAATATCAAGAGGATTAACATCTCTTTTACGTATCGTCTTTGATTTACTACAGAGAGGGGGACAGCGACTCACCTTGCACGTCTCTTTTCCTGTTATTTATTTATATAAAATTAATAATTGTTAAATGTTTGTTATACCAATAATTAAACCAAAAAACCTTCCATATATTAATTGAACCAAGTTAGCTTATTTTTAAATTCATCATTCATTCTACCCTAAATGCTAACCCAATCAAAAATCCACCAAAGTTACTACGACGTGGGCTATTCTTTTATTATTTTATTTTCCGTGACGTGTGCCAAGTCTTACATGAAGAATTTCATTACTTTACTTTTTCTATTTCTATATTTTAAACTAGTTGTATGGGTTAAATATTTAAGATTCACAACTCGGTTTAAAGATAATTACGTATTAGATGTATCTTAATGTAGAGAAATACAAGTGTCTCTGGTTCAAGTATCTGGCATGAAGAGAAAGAGGAAATCTCTTCCGAATAGGCGTTACTCTCTGTGTTTTGGTTTGATTACCTCAAAAGATATTTGCTGAAATGATCCACAAGGTTACTCTTGGTCTGGCTTCCCTCTAACTTTCTCATTCTTGAGCTTCTTGTCTTTTCTTTTTTTGAACTTTGAGCTTGATGTCTTTTCACACAATGTCTCTGGTCATTCTCTTAATTTTACGTTTTAGAAGTATTCTTATGTAAAGAGGTTTGGGGTCGTATGGGAATGAAGGGAAGGAAGAAATCTCTGTCTTGTGTCTAAGCCATGATTGCATATGGTTAAGCCATATATGTATAGTTGTGTGTACCAAAAAGATATTTGTCATTGGCCCCTGCCTACTGTTTGCGATTCTTCTCCATTCAAATCCAATGCGAAACAACGATTAAACAAGAACGTAGGGAACAATAAATTACATCATTTGACATAAAAAGTCACTAAAAACTACATGAAGCAAATATAATATCACATAAAAATTCATCACTTGGAAGCAATATATGTAATAATGTAACTATTTTCGTTAGCTTAAAGAAAGAAAAGAAAACTAAACATAAGCTCATATGATCATTTCCTAAGGAACGCCATCAATTGCAGAATGTTGTCATCTTTTCCAGAATTTTATGAGCAGCTGACAACGGATTTATTCTATTTATTAGTATTCTTGTCCTTTCATGACTCATTTTGAAGTGTACGTATTTAAGCATTCTCCATAGATTGACACGATCTATCCAGCGAACCAGGAACCTTTTTCACACCATGCATAAGTCAATAAAAAAAAACTTTGTCAACCTAAGTCAATAAATGCTTGATGACTGAAGTTGGGATCATGTAACTGCAAATAAAAACCAAAACAAACAAATGTTAGTCGACCCTTTTGTTTACAAAACTCGGACTTTGGAAAAATTTATTCAAGACTTTTTATAACTCTATCTTTTCATAATTTAGAAAATCCTGAAAGGTTACACCCAAGACCACTATTTCCATTGTCAATAAACCGCATATGTTTTTTTTTGCGGCATATGTTTGTATTGTAAGTAGTTCGGTGGAGCTGTAACATATTCATCAGAATCAACTCTCGAATACAAATACGTTTTGTAACAGAAAAAATGTCACCATTTTCACTTGAGCACTTAACATTACTCACTACTCACTAGTCATTCTTTTATGAGTCTAAATATCAGGATCATCTTTGACCATGTACAAAAAGCAGTTAAACATGGTCCTAATTCAAAAGAAATTACGTTAAGCAACAACTTCAAGTTGTGGACTGCAGATTTTGGCTACTAATTAATTGCATATTTTATTTTGCTCCACAAGAAAATAAAAGATTCCACGACCAAAAAGAACATCCCTCTCCTAAATCACAAAAATAATAAAAATTGATGTATAATAAATAATGATTTTTTTTTTGTTTGGACACCATAAATAACGAACTGTCTTTTTCACAAGTAAAATCCAAATCCATATCTATCGTACAAAGATATTTCACTTTCTTGTGTTCGTGTCACCACACACTCATAGCAAATGGTAAGACGTACGTCCAGACAAAAGCTTCCTGATATTTATAACCATAAACTGTACTTGAATACAAAAACCACGAGGACCATTCATTCCTTATCTCTGACTCTCCAGATATCTCTTCTTCTAATTTAAAGCCACCATAGTTTCACTTCACCATCATCATCACACAAAACCTAAACGCTCTCTCTCAAATGGCGGCCGTTACTTCTACTCTCTCCCTCTCTTCCACCAAGCCTCAGAGACTTTTCGACTCCTCTTTCCATGGCTCATCCATCTCCGCATCACCTGTCTCCGTCGGTCTCAAACCACGATCTTTCTCTACCGTCTCTGTTCGCGCCACTGCTGGTTACGATCTGAACGCCTTCACTTTCGCTCCGATCAAGGAGTCGATCGTGTCTCGCGAGATGACGAGGAGGTACATGACGGATATGATCACATACGCCGAGACTGATGTTGTCGTTGTTGGCGCTGGGTCCGCTGGTTTATCATGCGCTTACGAGATCAGCAAGAACCCTAACGTTCAGGTCGCAATCATCGAACAATCTGTCAGTCCCGGTGGTGGCGCGTGGCTCGGTGGTCAGCTTTTCTCCGCCATGGTAATGTTCTCTCTCTCTCTCTTAAGAGTTAACACATTAACTTGGAAACAATGAGCCGTACTGTATCAAACCGAAAAATGGGAATCCAAACCGAACAGAATTTTATGCATGGATCTTTTATTTCTGGAACCGAAAAGCCGAACCAGAACTTTTTTGAACCAAAACCGAACAATAGATATCCAAATTTAGAATATAGTTTACATATCTAAAAATACTAATTATATTTAGTTTTGCAATAACCAAATATCCTAATAATAATTATTTATTCCAAAAATGAATTATCCAATGTTTTTTTTGTCCAAAATATTTCAAATGATCCAAACTATATTTTATTCGAAAATTTTGAATTACCCAATTTTTTTTAAAAAAAATAAAAATTATCCATAAAATTTATCCAATTAACCGAAATTATCCAGAAAATCAAATTAACCTGAAAATTTTCTCGGATATTAACCGTTCTCAAATCCGAACCGAAAAAAAAAAATAATCAAATTAAAACCACCGAATTTTATAAAGAACGAATGGATGGATGGATCGTATATCTCTAGAATTGAAAACCAAAACTCAAAATGCCAGATTTTCTGAAAATTGTGTATTCGTATTTGACAGATTGTTCGCAAACCAGCTCACTTGTTCCTTGATGAGATTGGTGTACCTTACGATGAGCAAGACAACTACGTCGTTATCAAGCACGCTGCTCTCTTCACGTCCACCATCATGAGCAAGCTTTTGGCTCGTCCCAACGTCAAGCTCTTCAACGCCGTCGCAGCCGAGGATCTGATCGTGAAAGGAAACAGAGTCGGTGGTGTGGTGACTAACTGGGCTCTTGTGTCGATGAACCACGACACACAGTCTTGCATGGACCCAAACGTCATGGAAGCCAAGATTGTTGTCAGCTCGTGCGGTCACGACGGTCCCTTTGGAGCCACTGGTGTGAAGAGGTTGAAGAGCATTGGGTTGATCGACCATGTTCCTGGGATGAAAGCTCTCGACATGAACACCGCTGAAGATGCGATTGTGAGATTGACTAGGGAGGTCGTTCCTGGTATGATCGTGACCGGTATGGAAGTTGCTGAGATTGATGGCGCACCAAGAATGGTGAGTGTCTCCCTTTCCTTGACTAATTTATGATTTAATATCCATAGTTTAAAAAATAAAAAATAATAATAATAAATAATATTCAGAGTTTTTAAGATCGTGTTCTAAGTTGATGAATTGGTAATGCAGGGACCAACCTTTGGAGCTATGATGATATCGGGACAGAAGGCGGGACACCTCGCACTGAAAGCTTTGGGACAGCCCAATGCTTTGGATGGAACCTATGTCGGAGACCTAAGCCCGGAGCTGGTGTTAGCAGCTGCTGATTCAGCTGAAACCGTAGATGCTTAAGTGCAAGGTAAGAAAATTTCCCTTGATCCTTCTGATGTGGAAGGGGTTGCAATAAAGGAGGAGTTTAGATGTTTTAAAAACTTATTTATGTTTTTGAACTTTTCTGGTGTCTTTGCTTCTTTGTAATGAAAATGTTTCTTTGGTGTCAAATTGCGTTAATTATGTTCATTCGTTATGTTGTGTTCTTCTCCGATCCTTTATTGGTTTTGTTAGTACAAGCAGCTCACTCATAACTGACAAAAACGTGACGGCTCAAGCGTTCTCTCTGAAGTCGACAAAAAATCATCTTTATTTACATAATCCGACTTATAAATACAAAGAGGTTATCCAGGAGGAAGATAAATTTTCTGTGCTTTTACCTTTTCCCTTTGTGTTGTTAATACAAAATCAAAAAAGAACACAAGGGTTTGTCACATCAAATATTACAACATGGGTTTGTATCATTGTATGAAAGACTTTAGAACGAAAAGTTGTTGTGTGCTGTGTAAGTTAGGGAATGCTTGCCACCCAAGGGATCATATATCTCTGACCAGTAAATAACTTTTTGTCGCCGGGTTTTGTGAGTTATCAGATACGTAAAAAAACAATATACACAAAAAGGCTCTACTCATGAATCTTCTCCAATGCTATTTCTGGCCTGCTATAATAACAAAATGGAAAACGATTAGAGAGACTTAAAATACAGCTAAAGAATTTACATTGTGAGTAAGATCAGTACAAACTTGTGACAGAAACAAATCTAAGAGTCTAAGAGACAAGGGAAAAACTTTAAAACCTTTTTTAGATATTTCTTGTGAAGTTTCATTGCACCAGTACAAGCTTTCTTAGCATCCAAGTTTCCCGTTATGTCATTTAAGATCTGAGCAAAACAAAAGATTATTTAGATGTTAAAGAGACAAAAACACTGTGAGATCTCTCATCATTACCTTAACAACATCATCAAGTCCTCGAGCTTCGGTCATAAGCTTAGAACTCTTGTCTTTCAAAACACTAGCCACTAAGAAAACCGAAATAGGTAATGGACCTTCTGCGCTATTCCCACCGTTCTTAATGTTCTCCCTCTCGTACTTCCCACATTGTTTTATCGACTTCGGTTTGCCTTTGGAGGAGCCTTCAGTTTTCTCTCCCTCGAACTCAGGCTCCTCGTAGAGAGAATACATCTCCGGATCATACTCTAATGCCCACATCATCTGCTCAGAAATAATATCAGTCTATATTAGCGTGCGGTCCAAGATAGATGATTCTGAGCTTATAGAAAGAGGAACTAAACCGTTACCTCCCAGAGATACAAGGAGTCGCAGAAAGAGAATTCTCTTCTGAACTGTACCATTATCATACGGATAGCAAAGAGATAGTCACCTCCTCCCAAGTTCTCTGCATTTCAAAATAAGATCTCTTTAAGCTCAACATATTACGATTATTATATATAGGCATGGGGTTCGGGTGGTTCAGGTCGGATAGTTCGGAATTCTGGTAGTTTGGTTCGGTATTCGGTATTTAAGTTTTTTACCGAAATTAACCAGAATTTTTTGTTTCAGTTATATTTTGGTTAAAAATTCGGTTAAATCAGGTAGTTTTGGTTAGTTTGGTTCGAAATTTTAGTTAATTCGTTTAGTTTGGTTCGAAATTTTGTTAACAATTTTTTTTGTTTGGAAAACCGAACTAACCAATTACCGAACCGAAAACCAAATTTTTTTATAAACCTGCTGAACTGAACCCAACTAATCAAAAATTCGGCGGGTTTGGTTCGGTTCAAAATCCCAGGCCTAATTATATGCAACAAGTGAGGGTGAGAAAGCTTTTACCTAAGTGGTGGTGAAGTTTGGGGTCAATGATCTGAGTGATTGAAGCCAAATGAGTAAGCTGTGCCTCAACTCCAACTGATCTTCCCGTGCTCCTGAAGTTTCCTCGCTTTACACAGACAGAGAGAGAGTCAAGACTCAAGACAAAACATACATGAACCGCAAAACAACATATGTAAACGTACCAATCTTCGCATCAATCTTTCAAAACACCAAAAAGCATCAGCTTCGTCTTCAAGAAGCATAATCATAGGGGAACAAAGATCACTCATTCCTGCTCACAAGAAAAACATTAGAACCAACCAACTTATACTGTGTTCGGTCTCTGAATCTAAAGGCTTTTTACCTTGGCAATACCCAACGTCATCGTCTATCCATGCGTAAAGAGCTAGAATGTCCCAAAGTTTAGACAGATTCTCCTTCTTCTCGTAGAACACCAATGTCCTATCCGTGCGGTTTACATCAAGACCTATCTGGTGAAGTGTTAGCATCCATTGGATAACTTTCTTGTCCAAGGGTCCTCTGCTCTCAAGCTCTTTGAAGAAATCAGAATCTTCACCTATCAATAATCATCTTAAAATGCTTAGTTTTACCATATCATGATGTTCAACTACGTCCTACAAACTTGTGTTACCTAAGTTTGTTTCTTGGAGTACAAGAGGATCGAGAATGGTTGACCCTTCTCGGTGATCACAGGTGCGGTAATGAAACCACCACTTCCGATGACTGGAAACATTTGTTTGCATTCCTGCTTCCAAGAAGCATACTGCGATCTGAAAAGGGAAAGTACTAAGTAAAAAAAAAAGATATAGCACCAAAAAGAATGCAAGAAGACAATATCACCTTCTACGTTGTCGGATTTGCTCTCTTTCTTCAATGTGCTCTTTGGATCATAACAACCAAGTAAGAACTCCCAGACTTCTCCTCTAATCGTTGGATGGATCCCCTAGATACCCAGTCAAGAAAGCAAGCAAATGGTGTTTTGGTATATAAGCTGACTATCAGGTATTCATTTGTGTTTGCAAACAATGTTTTTTTGAGACTTTACCCCTCGTTGGATTCGATTTAGAGTCTTTCCCATATCGAGGAACCCTTCCTGTGTAAATGCAGCTTGCCATTTTCTTACGCTTAGAGTTTTACCAGGCTGCAACAAACATAATTAAAGAAAATGAAAAGTACTGTCAGCAATGAGAACTCTGCCATTCTCTAAACCTAATCATGTGTAAGTGAAACTAAAATAGCACTGACATCAATAATATAGTAATGAATGCTATCCTCTCTTGTTATTAAAAATAAATAAATTAAGAGCACATTCCCACCTGCATAAACCTAACAAAGGCAAACAAAATCACCAAATACAACCTATGTTTAGTTTGGTTCAAAATTAATTAAAATAGCATAACATAGCATTGTTGATTACGAAACTACATAACTAGTAATGAATGCTATCATCCTCTCTTGTTATTAAAAAAACAATTAAGAGCACACTCCAAATACAATGAGGAATCTACATTTCTCTAAACAATCATGAGAAGATCAACTTAATTAACAAGCACAAATAAGAACATGTAATGCTCAATTGCTTGTTTCATCATCAAACACATGACAACACTTAATAATGGTAAAATTTTCCAACATAAAAATAAAACACTGATACAATATTAACACACACAGGAGAAGGGAATGAAACATAAAACAACACCAGAATGTCCTAATGATATAAAATAAAATAAAATAAAGTCAGCAAAGTCTGAAACTCTAATCGCCAATCTCAAAGATAACAGAAACCAATCCAAATGCTAAACAACATTTAATAAGATGACATTAGGGGAAAGGAAGATACTTTGATCTTGAATCTGGTATTGGGGACATCAGTGCACTCAGGGCGAATCTGGTAATAAGAATCTGCTGGTTCTGCCGGGGCTCCCCACATTTTTGTGCAAGTTTTTCAATCCCAAAAGATATTAAAAAATAAAAAAACAGAGAAACAATCAAGAAAATAAGTTTGGAAGAAAAGAAAAAACTGGCACCCTCTCAAAAGATCGATTCTCTCAGAAGAAAACAAATGAGAGATCTTAAGAGGGAGGGTCCAGTTTTGGAGAAAAGATCAAAGACAAAATAACTTTTTTGTTTGGGTTGCAATGTGTTACGTAATCATTTGTTTCCTCTTTACATTATTTTTTGGTTTTTTCAATTGGGTGGTGTTTGGAGAAGCAATGACTTTTGATGGTGGATATGAGGTTGGATCGTTTGGTCAAAGCTCGTTGATCTCTATCTTTAATTATCTTCAAATCCCTAATTAGTAAACGAGTTCGAGACAAGAGAGAGGAGTTTGTGGTGTTGTTGTTGACGTACCGTTAAATGTTAGGCCCAACCCAAAGTTGATTTTGGTTTATTTGAGTCGGTTTAATTTGGTTTAGACCAAACTTGATATTCTAATTCTCTCTCCTTCTTCTTTTTTGTTTTCTAAAGAATAGTTAAGAGGGTGATTTACAGATTTTGAAGTAGTTTTGGCTTTTGATTTTGGAAAAAAACCAATTTTAGACAATCAAGTTTTAAGAAAATAGATTCCCTGTATGAAAGACAGCTAAGAAAGCCAGCAGCCAGCCATTTATGTTGAAAATATAAAAGATGTGGGGCCCGCTGCACTATTTGCACAGTGAATTTCTTTCTATATATACGAACATTTACGTTCGTTGTATTACGTATCTCAAAACCTCAACCTTCTCTTCTCTCTCTGATAAAATCTTTCTATCAGTGTTAAAGTTTCTACGGGTATAAAATTTCGCCCTTATCTAAATTCCTGCGAAACATAAAATACCAATTCTTTTTATAACACGTTATCAGCACGATCACTCTGCGATTCGGTAAAATTTATTTGTATCATTTATACCCTGTTATAATGGTCGGTATACCGCCTCTACTATTATTTATATCATGTTATAATGGCCGGAATACCGCCTATATTATTTACTAGTAATTTAATTTATTTATTGGTCGGCCGAGCCGCCTTATATTTGTTTATTATTTATTGGTCGGCCGAGCCGCCTTATATTTTGTTTATTATTTATTGGTCGGCCGAGCCTTATATTCTGTTTATTATTAATTGGTCGGCCGAGCCGCCGTATAATTTATTTATTACTCTGCATTGATCGGCTGAGCCGTCGCATGATTTGTTGTCATAACATAAATATTGCATTGCCATAATTTTTACTTTTATGAAATTTTATAGATTTGATTGACTGTTTAATACGATATTTTCAGACTGATTTTTAGTGCACTCGATTTAACCCCAACGGTCACAAAAAAAATATTTCAAAAATTTTTCCTTTCTCCAACGGTCATGAACAGTAATTTCCATCTATAAATACAACTCATTTTCACTCCATTTCATCATCCAAAACATTTCATCTTCTCTCAAAAAAAAATTTCAAATCGCTCTCCTCCGATTTCTCATTTCAAGAAAGATGATTCGCGCACTTTTGTTTTTATGTGCCATTTTTATTTGTGTTTCCATTTATGGTTTATTCGTTGGAGAATTTACTCCGAGTGAATTTAAGATGAATATCGGTTTATTTTCTTTACATCGCTTCTCCTTGTAATTGTTTGCATGATTAATGTAAACGGTTCCTTTTAATATGAATAATATTCGAATAATTTTTTATTTATGTGCTTTAGAAATACAAATGGCAAAAATCGAGAAACTTCAGTTTTCGGCATTGGAAGTAACGTGGACAAACTACACGGCATGGGTTACAAACATGGAGCTTCATCTAGATTCCGAGGAAATACTCGGAACAATAAAAGACGGCAATATATCAACCTCTCATGAAAAGGCTAAGGCCGTGATATTTCTGAGAAGGCATCTAGATGAAAATCTTACGCATGATTATGCGAGAACCAAAGATCCCTTAGATCTTTGGAAAGCTCTGAAGGAGAGGTTTGATAACCAAAAGAAAATTACTCTCCCCCATGCACTCGATGAGTGGAAAAATCTACGATTTCAAGATTTTGAAAAAGTGGAAACGTACAATTCCGCTATATTGAGAATAGCGGTGCAATTAGATTATTGCGGTAAGCCTGTCTCGGAAGCAGAAATGCTCGAGAAAACTTACCAAACGTTCCACAAAAATCATTATGTTCTACAAGAACAATATAGAAATTGTGGGTATACGAGGTTCTCTGAACTCGCTGTGGCGCTTATAATAGCGGAGAGAAATAATGAACTCCTCATTAAAACCACAATGCCCGACCCACGGGAACCAAAGCATTTCCTGAGGTAAATGCAACGGATATAAAAAATCCGGAAAAAGGAAATTATTCCTATCGTGGGCGTGGTCGTGGCCGTGGTCACAATCGTGGTTTTGGTCGTGGTCGTGGTTATCGATTTAACCGCAACCATGAAAGGAGTAACAACCCAAGAGGAAGGGGATCCAACACATGGAATCGATCTGATCGGGTAAAAGGGAAAGAAACCCAAGAAAACCCTACTCATAAAAATGAGAACGTCTGTTACAGATGTGGATCGAAGGGACACTGGTCTCAAGTATGTCGAACTCCTCGGCATCTATGCCAATTGTACCAAGAATCTATTAAAGGCAAGGCAAAGGAAGTAAATCTCAATGAACACCTTGTGGGTACAACATCGACATACCTCGAATCCTCTGACTTTATGGGAGATTTCGACGAGGCCACTCATCAAAATAATTGAAGTGCTTGTACTAATCAAGCTTAATAATGCCTAGTGATGCCATAAAATATTATGTATTTCACTTTCAAAATAATGTTGTATTTCAAAATATATAATGTATAATTATTGTGTACTTGTTATTGATGAATAATATGTTTACTTATGAAAGTTTATTTTCTTTATTAATATTAACTATGTGTTATAGAAATGGATAAGAAAGCAAATGGAACAACAACTAAACAAATTGGTAGAGAAGTTTGCATACCAGATAGTGGCACAACGCACACTATACTGAAGGATAAGAGATATTTCTCTACTTTAAAGTCAGTAAAAATGACTATAAACACAATATCAGGTCCTACAAAGGAATTGGCAAGGCGAACTTTATATTGCCTAATGGAACAAAGTTTTTCATAGATAATGCCTTATATTCTCCAAATTCTAAGAGAAATTTGTTGAGTTTCAAAGATATATACCGTCAAGGGTATAACACTCAGTCTGCAACTGAGAATGGAAAGAAGTATTTGTATATAACTTCTGAAAAATCAGGCAAAGGCCTTGTACTGGAAAAATTTCCAGAACTTCCTTCTGGATTGCATCACACTTATATTGATGCTATAGAATCACATCTTGTGATAAAAAGAAATCCAGAAGATGTTACATTATGGCATGATCGCCTTGGTCATCCAGGCACTACAATGATGCGAAAAATCATTGAAAGCTCACATGGTCATTCAATAAAAACCCAAGATATATACCAAAGTAATAAAATGACATGTGATGCGTGTGCTCTTGGGAAATTAATCATAAGACCATCACCAACCAAAGTTGACAAAGAATCACCAAAGTTTTTGGAAAGAATCCAAGGTGATATTTGTGGACCAATACATCCACCGTGTGGACCATTCTACTACTTTATGGTATTAATCGATGCATCGAGTAGATGGTCACATGTTTGTTTGTTATCATCTCGAAATATGGCATTTGCGAGATTTCTAACTCAGATAATCAAATTAAGAGCACAGTTCTCAGATTATCCAATTAAAAGAGTTAGATTAGATAACGCTGGTGAATTCACATCCCAAGCTTTTAATGATTATTGTATGGTATCAGGGATTGAAGTAGAGCATTCTGTTGCTCATGTTCATACACAAAATGGTTTGGCAGAATCATTAATTAAACGGCTGCAACTAATTGCAAGGCCATTGATCATGAGATCAAAACTCCCAACCTCTGTATGGGGACATGCTATTCTGCATGCAGAAGCACTAATTCGGATAAGACCAAGTGCATACCACAGATATTCCCCATTACAGTTAGCATTTGGAAAAGAACCAAATATCTCTCATCTAAAAATCTTTG
This sequence comes from Brassica napus, assembly GCF_020379485.1. NCBI lineage: Eukaryota > Viridiplantae > Streptophyta > Magnoliopsida > Brassicales > Brassicaceae > Brassica > Brassica napus. The sequence goes on along the minus strand of NW_026015820.1, from coordinate 3,451 downwards.
GTTGCGCGGTTTATATTCCAATAGCACCACCGCAACGTACAAAGATGGGACCGCAAAGACGGTTGGGAATATATATTGGCTATGATTCTCCATCAATAATAAGATACCTAGAACCACAAACTGGTGATGTGTTTACGGCACGATTTGCCGATTGTCATTTCAATGAGAAAGAATTCCCAACTCTAGGGGGAGACAATAAACAAGTAGGAAAAGAGATCAAATGGAGTGTACCATCGTTATTACACCTTGATCCTCCTACGAAACAGTCAGAACTAGAAGTTCGACGTATCATGCATTTACAAAATATAGCAAATCAGCTACCTGATGCATTTGCTGATACCAAAATGGTAACTAAATCACATATACCCGCTGCAAATACTCCTGCTCGTATTGAAATACCACAAAATGGTGGAACGGCAGTTGATACACGTGAATCAGGAACACGTTTAAAGCGCGGTAGACCTATTGGTTCAAAGGATAAACTTCCTAGAAAACGTAAGGAATGTGAAAAGCATGATACTCCCAAAATAACAGAAAATATTTTGGACGAAGAAGAAAATTGTGAATCTAACGACAAATAAAGCATCTTGAATCTGAAGGAAATCATGAGATTTCTATCAATTACATCCATAATGGAAAGATATGGAAACGAAATGAGATGGATGATATTGATGACGTTTTCTCATACCTTTTAGCAAAGGAAATAAATGAAGAAAACGAAGATCCAGAACCAAAGTCTGTATATGAATGTCAAAAGAGACATGACTGGATAAAATGGAAAGATGCAATTCAAGTCGAATTAGATTCGCTTAACAAACGAAAATGTATTCGGACCTATTGTGCTCACACCCAAAGATGTAAAACCTGTTGGGTACAAATGGGTGTTTGTCCGAAAAAAAAGAAATGAGAAAAACGAGATTACAAGATACAAAGCTCGTCTCGTAGCCCAAGGTTTCTCTCAAAGGCCAGGAATTGATTATGAGGAAACTTATTCTCCTGTCATGGACGCAATCACATTTAGATTCCTGATGAGCCTAGCGGCCAATGAAAATTTAGAAATGCGTCTCATGGATGTCGTTACGGCATATTTATATGGATCATTAGATACTGATATCTATATGAGAATCCCAGATGGATTTAAAATGCCAGAAACGTTAAGTTCCAAACCTAAAGAGTTATGTGCAATAAAATTGCAAAGATCATTATATGGGTTAAAACAATCTGGACGAATGTGGTATAATCGTCTCAGCGAACACTTAACAAAAGAAGGATACACGAATGATCCTATATGCCCTTGTGTTTTCATAAAGAAAACAACATCCGGATTTGTGATAATCGCGGTGTACGTTGATGATCTTAATATTATTGGAACTCAAAACGAAATCCAAAAGGCATCAAACTATCTGAAAGGAGAATTTGAGATGAAAGATCTCGGCCAGACAAAATATTGTCTAGGATTACAAATTGAGCATTCTCGAAAGGGTATATTTGTACACCAGTCTACATATACCAAACGAGTATTGAAACGCTTTAACATGGATAAAGCAACTCCTCTTAGCACCCCGATGGTCGTTAGATCACTTAATGTTGAAAATGATCCGTTTCGACCATCTGAGGAAAATGAAGAAAACTTGGTCCTGAAACTCCATACTTAAGTGCAATTGGAGCTCTTATGTATCTTGCAAATTGTACTCGACCTGACATATCTTTGCTGTTAATCTTTTAGCGAGATTCAGTTCGTCTCCTACGCGAAGACATGGAATGGAATAATAAACATGTCTTTCGTTACCTTCAAGGAACAACTGATTTAGGCTTGTTTTATCCTAAAAGTTCAAAAGGTCAAATGATTGGTTTTGCAGATGCAGGTTATTTGTCAGATCCACACAAAGCTCGATCCCAGACAGGATATGTTTTTACAATTGGAGGCAGCCATATCTTGGCGTTCTCAGAAGCAGACACTTGTTGCTACTTCTTCAAATCACGCTGAGATCATTGCACTCCATGAAGCAAGTAGAGAATGTGTATGGCTAAGATCAATAAGCCGACACATCTGTTCAAGCAGTGGGATTGACGAAAATACGGAGCCAACTATTCTATATGAAGATAACGCGGCATGTGTTGCTCAAACGAAGGAAGGATATATCAAAAGCGATAGAACCAAACATATACCTCCGAAGTTCTTCTCATACACTCAAGAGCTCGAGAAGAATAAAGAGATTGAAGTAAGATATGTTCGATCATGCGACAATGCAGCCGACCTCTTCACAAAATCACTCCCTACCTCGGTATTCAGAAAACACATCCACAACATTGGAATGCGCCATCAGAAGGATCTATGACTGCTTATTCGAGGGGGAGCTTACGTGGTTGTACTCTTTTTACCTTACTATGGTTTTTCCCATTGGGTTTTCCTGGAAAGGTTTTAACGAGGAGGCAACAAAGACGTTAAGCGAGAGTGGATAGTGACACCGGTCCCCAAGGGGAGTGTTATGAAAGACAGCTAGAAAGCAGCAGCCAGCCGTTTATGTTGAAAAATATAAAAGATGTGGGGCCCGCTGCACTATTTGCACAGTGAATTTCTTTCTATATATACGAACATTTACGTTCGTTGTATACGCATCTCAAAACCTACCTTCTCTTCTCTCTCTGAAAAATCTTTCTATCAGTGTTAAAGTTTCTACGGGTATAAATTTTCGCCCTTATCTAAATTCCTGCGAAACAATAAAATACCAGTTCTTTTATAACATTCATGCATTTTAGGGAAAAATAGTTTCAAATAACTGTCATTTTCTAAAGAAAAATCAAAATCCAACAATTTTCTTGGTTTTACATCTCCAACGAATAGTTTTTCTTGTTTTTCTTTTTTTTTTAATTAAAATGTTTTTATAATTTGTGGATTAATATAGGAAAAATAAATAAAAGCTAACTATATAAGTATGAACAAAATAAGTTTTAGTAATAAGAATTTGTGTTTAAAATTAAATACAATAATATATATTAAGAACATTCTTTTAAATTGGCCACTAAAATTAATTTAATTATTAAGTTTTACTTTATGTAAAGTTTTTGCAGTTTTGTTAATAATCTATTGGTGTTATTTTATTGAAAATTGTGATATATTCTTATAGTATTTTAAGTTTGTTTAAAAAATAAATTAAATTATAAGTTAACGTTTTAAAAAATAACAGAAAATAATTAACATAAAATATACTAAAATTAATTAAAACCTGAAAAAATATCATTTATATTTTTTAAAAAACTAAATTACAGTAAAATCAAAAAATCTAAAGCTAAAAACCAAAATGCCATTCGAGTTTTCAAAATTAAAACACTACTGCAAAAACAAAAACCAAAACCTAAAAAACCAAAATCTAAAAACCAAAAACCAAAAACAAAAACAAAAACTAAAATCTAAAAACCATCCAAAAAATCATCACCTAAGTTGATCGAA
>NW_026015819.1:0-31038 GCF_020379485.1 Brassica napus | reverse complement strand
TTTGTGATGTATTGTGTTCTCGTTGGATTGAGGAATTGTGTCTGGGTTATGTTTAGACTAACTTGTTGTGTTCGGATTAAGACTGTGTATTGAAAACTGGTCTGCAATCAAGGAATGTGGCAGGTATGAGATTTCCTCGAATAGGAAACAGGTTACAGCTAAATAACAAACAATTACTATGACACAAAATTACTTGACGATATCGAAAATATAGCATTACAAAATTGCTATCAATTGCAAACCACAATGGTGAATTTGCCATAAAAATATATATAATAACTTGTAAACTTTGCTATCGTTATGAATATATAGCATCTAGTCCATGCTATTATAAATATCACTCAGTAATAGCAATCCATAAAAAAAGCTATCATATTGTAAAACTACGATAGCATATCAAACAATGCTATAATATAGGGGGGGGACCTATTATAGCTCGGGCAGACATAGCGGTTTCAATAACGCTAACAAAGACATTTAATAGCTGTTTCCTTACGCTAAGAAAGGCCATTTTCTTGTAGGTATATATACTCTTCTATGTGATCCTCACAACATGCTCTCTACACCCATATGTCTTTGAAGTGGTCAGGAACGTTGGTAGCACCGGATGGTGGCTGAGGGAGGCATGAATCCGCAGATCCTGTCGGAGAATTTAGTGGCTGGATTATTTTCAAAACTGTAGAACCTTCAAGGGAGACAATCTCTATCCCTATTTTCCCCAGTTGAGACTATCAACTCTTGAGATGATCACCAGTTTCCCATTCATCAAGATTTTGTTTTCGTCTAGAGATTTTTTCCTCATGGGACTTGGTTGTATGTTGTGAGTCAGCCGTTTTTCTTTGTGCTCATTATGTACATCTTTCGATTTTTTTCTTATATTTTCTTCAGATGAGAGACTCTCTTCTCTTCACCTTCTAGCATCAGTTTTTTTTGAAGCAAAATATTTTTGCATGTTTGTTTTAAGGGTATGCATAGCCATGATGTATGCTTTTGAATGGAATAGCTGGCGAAAACACATGATATAAATTCCTCGGGAGGTAAAGAACTATCTCAAGCGGGAGCGTTCTAGGCTTCCATGAGTTGAGCCGGGCGTAATTCTTACTTACGCATTAGAGGATGACGTTAATACCAATGTCGAAGAAAAATGGTTTCTCTAGTGGAGTTTGCTTATACTTAAATCAGATATGATTAATGAGAATAGTGATTCATGAAATATGTAAGGTTTTGGGTGAGGAATTTTGTCTAGTGGATCACAAGTTCATATCTGTTGGATAGGATTCTATCTCTAACACAGGCCCATCAAAAAAGAACCCAGCCCACGAAGTCGGCTTAAATCAGCACTACTCAGCGCCACGAGTTTGCATGCTAAATGGCCTGAAGCCTCGGCCCGCTAAGTTCGGTCTGTCAAGATCGGCCCAGATCATTAAGTTAAACCGATTGGAGAAAGAGAGGAGTTCATGTATAAAAGGAGGGAAAGAGAGACCAAAGGGATGATCAAGACATGAACACGGAGACTGACCTTAGAAAATAGGATTGGATTTTATTTAGTCTTACTCTTTCTCACGACTGTATTTTTCGGCACACTCCGACGAGTGTCGGGTTACTTCCCCTTGTGCTCACACACTCTATAATCTTTCCTCATCAGCTCATCAAAACGCCTTTTTTGAAATAACCTATAATCGAGTTTGTTTTCTTATCCAGCCGACCAAAATTAGATTCACCATACCTCTTACAATCACTAAAACATTTTCTAGGCTATGTATATTTGCCAACCTCAATGTTATTTTCATTTCTTAGAAAATTGGATCCCTCAAAAAGACAACATTGAATTGGAGCACATTCTGATACGGGAATGATGACCTTCTCAGCATACTTAGGCTTATTTTATATATCTCATACTAGATAGTGATCCGCGCCGTGCACGTAGTAAAATAGTTGATTAGATTATTTATTTTATGTTGTACTAAGAGATGGTCGTTAGCTTCTTTTATTTTAGGGATGGGCATTCAGATATCCGTTCAGATTTAGTTGATCTATTCGGATTCGGATTTGAGAGTTAGAAATTTAAATTTGATTTGGATATTTACAAATTTCAGTTGAAGGTTTGTATTTGGTTCGAATCTTTGTGGGTTCGGTAGGATTCGAGTTCGGGTACCCATTTTAATTATGTAACAAAAATCCAAAGATACTTAAGTCCTCAAAATCCGAAAATAAAAATATTATAAAACATAAAATTTGAATAATGTAAGACTAATTTTTTAAACTTACAAAAATAGTCACAATTAAATATTGGATGGAGAAAAATAGATATTTTCATATTTTGAACATTTTTTTTTATTGTAGATATTACTTGTGACTACTTTGCTATGTTTTGGTATTTTCATATTTTAAATATCTAATAGATATAAAATAAAATATTTTAAGTAGATTAATTGTGATTTAGATATTTTGGGATCTAAAATATTTCAGATCGGATTCGGTTCTGGTTATCCAGATATTAAAATTTTTGATCCAGGGGATTACTTTATCAGTTTGAGTTTGTTTTAGTATTACTTTCAAATCAAGTTCGGTTCGATTCTTCGGATCCATATTTTTTATCCATATTTATTTTCTTCTACTAATATAAGCAAAATAAAATAATGTAAAACAAATATTTTGGGCTTATTTTACATACATAATTGTTGGACCATACATTAAGATACCAATAAAATGGTTGGGCGTCGTGTAAAATCTTTGAGCATGTTACAAAATTGACGTAGTCGAAACCAATAACGTTGTACTCTTATTAATAAATTCCTGGTAAATATAATAAAAACATGATATACAACTGAGCGAAAAGGGATCATGTTGCGTAAATTAATATGATCTCTTCACTAGGCACCTGAATTTTGTTTTTCAATCGATTTCGTGAATTTTATTTTCTTTTAAATCTTTTCTGATTTTTTTATTTTCTAGCAATGATTATGTTTCTTATCTTGATTTGATATGAAAAACTCTGTACAGAAGGGTAATACTTGGCCAAACTAAAGATCTGAATTTTTCTGTGGTGTTTTTCACCTCAGTTTCCTTAATTGATAACCAATTACAATTATTTGTTGTTTTCGTGTACAAAAGCCTCAACTATAGCCAAGTTCAACAAGGTACGAAACTTTCAGTTTCTAAAAATATTCTCATTCCAGCATTTAGTTGGTGTGAATTTTAATGATTTGTAATTTTTTTTCTTTCAGTAGGTGCATGGAGAGAACTTTAATTTACCAATACAAAGGTTAAAATACATAAACTAAAAATGAGTGATTAAAAAAAATTTAGTGTGTAAACACATTAAATTATATGCGATGGAATTAAGAAAATTAGTGTGTGAACACATTAATTTTTAAATGATTGTGAGACTGTCACGTCATCATTCTGATTTTTTAATGATTCTGACACTGTCACATGTCAATTAGGGTGTGACCATATTCTTACAAATATTTTTTTTATAATATAAAAGAGATTTTTTTGTAATCTCAAAGAAAATTTCTAGCTGATGTTATCTCACAAGGTTTTTTACTATAAAGATTAAAGAATGAAGATCCCCATTTCACGTACCAGGGTTCTTTTAAATGGTGAGAGTCGATATTACGCTTGTCTTTACTTCTTTTGTTCGTAATAAATGTTGTTTAAAAAAAAAAAAAATCTTGTTGCATAAAAATTTCACTCTAGATATTCAATGCAAATTATACTTTATTTTAGATGAAGATTAATTGTAAAACTGTATTAAATTTATAAATAATTTTATTTATTTCAAATACTATTGGTCAAATAGGTGTAATTTATAACAATTTAAATACATTTCAATCACTAGCTATCAAATGTTCTCTAATGCATAAGTTAAGAGACTAGTCGTTTGAGTGCGATTCATGAAGTATGTATAGGATCGGGTGAGGAATTTTGTCTGTATATCATAACTCATATATGCTTATAGTTATAAATGTTGAACGGGTTTGTGTATGCGAGAGGAATGAGACTGGAATTCTCTTCTACGTTGTTTTTCCTGTATTATACATGAAAATCTATTTATCTTCTCTAAGATGCATTTTCTCTCCTTTCATAGAGAAGATAAATAGATTTTCATCCTATGAAAACGTGTTTGCATATATTCGGTAGGTAAACTGTTATGAATCTTCTTTCCACGTGATCGGCGTGGGATAAAGGTAACAAGATCTGTGACAAAAACACCAATTATAAAAACAGGCTTCTATCAACAAATTCAACACAGTTCAGGTATAGACAAAAAAGGTAAGTAAATTAATACTTCAAATGTCGCTGAGTAGTGTGTTAATTCACAAAATTCTTGTTTTATTTTCCTTCTAGATTATCTAGACATTTAGCTATATTATATACGAAGTTGCCCGGATTTGTACTGATGGGACATTACGGCAAGTTGTTTAGTTTTCCTCCCAAAATCCAAAACTGTCAGTATATCTTTCTATCCCTCTGATCTATTTATTTTCCCCATTCTCATCCGATTCTTTGTTTATGTAAATTAATTTATACATTTTTCTTCTCTCACAGAAGTTCAGTGCTCACATCTCCCTGAAGCTTATGTTTTTATTCCTCCAAATTCACTGTGACGATGACTTTTCTCATTCTCATCAACGTCGATAGCAACTCTTAAAATCCTTCTCCACCATATCCTCTTAATCTCATCTTTGTCAGCTGACAATGATATATTAACATACTAAGAATAAAAGTTAACTGTTACCGGTTAATACTTAATAGTCATGTTATCTGGATATGGAACCAATAACGATTCTTTAAGAATATGTAACAATTGTGAGACTACTAACAAAAATCTAATCAATACTATACATACTTGTTAATATTCATTATTTGGTATTAAATCAATATAAGCTAAGAAATCTCGTATCATAACATGCACCAACTAACAAACTTTGTATCAAACAAAAATATCATTTTTCTTTAGAAAACCATGTATCGATCACTAAACCATGTAAATGAAAACTAACTTATAATATCTTATCAATCATTTATCAGTTAGCAGCAACTTAATTGTAACAGCTAACAACCTATATGTATCGATAAGAAACCATGTATCTGCTAATGAAAAATATTTTTTAACAAATAAAAAGACATGTATCTTAAACAACGATAAAAAATTGAGAATCCGCTAAAGCATAAATTATATCGGGTCACTAATAAAATACTTACTAACATATATGTTATCTACATCAACAAACAACTTCACAAACACTTATTCAACCACCGTATGAGTGATGTTGACAAACTCGCCAAGGCCGACAAGTCACCCCACCACATCGGAACAAGACCACAACGCATAATTGCTATTAAAATTTGAAATTGAAGGTGGATCGTGATTCAAAATTGAAATTGGTAGTATTTTGGGAGATGGTGAGACTATGATTATGGTGTCGATGGAATCAAAGTAAAGAATATTTTTGGTGAATAGTGAAAGAGGTGAAGACACGGTGAGTTAGATGAAGATTATAGAGTTAAATTAATTGATGCCTGGATGAAAAAGAGATAGACGATAGTTAGGAGATTGAAATGTAGGGACGAGAACACTAACATGATAGGAGTTAATGAAATTTCAGAAAAAGAGATACTTGAAGAGGTATATGGTGCACACAAAAAAGGGGGTATATATGACTAATTATTATTGGATTTATTTATAGAACTCCTAATTATCGTTTTTATCTAGAGTGTTGTGGAATGTTTTATTAATTATGCTACAAATTTATGCATCCATATTCGAATCATAACAAATGAGTTTTAGGTTTTATCATTGTTTTATTCTATAATAATGTTTGAGTTTAGGAATTGTTTTCATATCCGACCTAGATTCTTGGTTGAACCGGGTGACACGACACATGTACATAATCCGGTTCAGATTTAATGAAAAATTTGTTAATTAGAAATCTGATAGAACCAGTAAAACTTCAAAAATTGCAATTAACCGCGATATGTACCATTGATATGATAAACACGCACAAAATATCTGCTTATATTTTTAAAAATTGATTAAATTACTCATGTTTTTTTTTATTATTACATAAATTTTTGATTCTTTAGACTTCGATGAAATTTTTATTATGTTATCTAAATAAAAAATGATAATATAAATTTTATTGATATGACAATATTAGTTTATTTTCGTTATTAATAACATATATAAGTTTGTATTTTATTTTTAGATTTGAAAATTGATTTTAAGATAAATTTTAAAATATTCTTAAACACTCGTAATTGCCATATATTATGTACAAAATGCCATAGTAAATATATTTATTTAATTTGTGTGTAATACTCATTTTCGATTGTTAAATAATATTATACACGAAAAAATGATATTCAAATATGTATATAATATACAGTTGTAGGATATAGGGTTTTGGTTGTATTGAAAATTTGCATAATATTTAATGATATATTTGAATATTAATTCATAGATTTAAGAAAACATTATTTTTTTGTGTTTTGTTAATTTATATATGGTTCATAATATATGTATGTCTTATATTTATACTTAGAATATTTATATTAAATTTAAAGTTAACATATCTTATAAGTATATATGGACCCTTATTTATAGATCTATTTAGCTGTATTAGTAAGCCCAAAACCAAAATACTTAATGCAGTTAATGAATTTTTATTTTCTTGTAAAAATAAGGGTATTTTTGACAAAAATATAATTTTCATTAAAGTCATAATTTGAGAATGGTCCTTTTAATGGTATTGATGTAACTAAATGAAATGACAGATTCGTAATAACTGATAACATGGATGGTTAATCTGTCTTAAACCACGCTAATGTATAGCCGAGAGTTAGATCAGTAAATAACTCATAATAAGAGTTAGATTGGGGAAAATAGGCTTTTGATTCTCAAATTATTTGTAATTGGGTTTTTAATATTCAAATATGTTTTTCGCATAATTATCGTCATACTAACAGTTAACTGTGCAAAATTGTGAACAAAATAATCCACCATTAACAAATGAATTATTTTTATGTCGACTTTTCTAATCCTAATTGTGGAGTCAACATTTAGTTGGAGAATAAATAAAATATACATAAACAATACTTGAGTATTAAATAGGGGACTGCAAATACTTGAAGAAAAAAATTCACTTTTGTTATGCTCCATATAAGTTTTAAAGTAGGAGCAAACAATCCCTTAAAAAAAATTTAGTTAAAAGGATTTCATGTTAGATAAAAACCAATATACAAATATTTACTCGGAATGAGAATGGAAGTTTTAACACAAACATATAAGATACTAGGGCCGGCCCGGGAAGATACTTTGAAAATTATGTAAATAGTTAGAGTAAATATTAAATATAAATTGTTATATTTTAAAATATACATATAGTTAAATTTGTATATCTATACTATTATTTGAGAAGTGAATTTTTTGATTGTCATCTTTCCATAATTTTAGGTAATTTTGTTTTGTCATGTTTTTATTAAGTTTTAGCTAAATCATTGATTTATTATTAGTTTTTATTGAGTCGCTATTTATTATTTTTAAAAAATACCCTTAATGAACCATATATATAAACGTCTTTCGTCGTTCACATGGGTCAACATCTCTTAGTGGGTTACAGAGTCAACATGAGTCTGTAATGTTATCGACAAAAAAAAGAACCTTATATAAAAAAAATTTCATTTTAATAATATTAAATTCATATGCTATATTAAAATATTTAGTTAGTTTTTGTATTGTGATATTTTTATTATGTTTAGACTTTTAGCTAGGTTATTGATTTATTATTAGTTCTAATTGATTCATTAAATTAATTAAACAATGCCCTTACCGAATTTTATTTTAATAATTTAAATTATATGTTATTTTAAATATTAAAAAATTTATTATAAAATAATATAATAAAATTACCAAAAAATTAAGATAAAAAACAATTTATAATTATATTACTCAAGCAAAAAAAAAATTATATAAAGATATTTTCTAAACTATTTCTAAGAGATGAGTATTTCAAAATAATTAACACAATCATAAGTATATATTTTGATGAAAAATATTTGACAATATAAATACTTCGATGTTGATTTAAAAGTTTGAAAATATAAATAATAATTATTATGCGGATTTAGATTAATAAAACATAAACTAATAAGTATTCATAATAAGATTATGCCGCATGTGCGGGCAAAACACTTAGTGTTATTGTATTTGAAGACTAAATATATCTCATGACGTATTGATAAGTATTTTTTTTTCATGGTGACATCACTCATTTTTAGTAATTTTCTGGAGCTGGATGAATCTAAAAGTATCGTGAGGAAAGAGACGAACTTGTAATATAGATTAAGTAAATATTTATTTGTAAATTTATTATAAGGTCGGTTATTATTGGGGTTAATTATTAGTTGTGTAAACCGTAAACAATAATATTAAAATATCGTAGCTTGACATGTTGGACAACTTAAATTTGATATAAACCAATCAACGATGCATTGATGGTGAAGATATTTGTATGGTAATTTTTTATCTTTGCTTACAATATTGTTAATGAATACAACCCATAGTTAATCTTCTTTTTAGTTGGAGTTTCCTTATACATCTGATTCAATAACTACAAATATATCTAGATATTAGATGCACCTCATTAGTTATTATATGATAAAAACTTCCATAACCACGGCATAAGTATCTAATTAAGAGTAAAATATAAACTAAATAAATAATATATATATAAATTTATATTTCAAAACTCAATAAAGCATTGACTGAAATAAATAATATATAATGATCAAATTTAGAGATTTTATGTTTTTTCGTACTTAGTATATATTATGTGTTGAACTTGAAAATGACTATAATTAATAAGATACTAGTTGACGACTGCTCTGATAAGTATTCTTTATTTGGATATAGTATAAGTTGCAAGCTAGGTGTATATATTTTTTTGCGTGACTCGTATCTATCTGGTATATTTGTAAAAATTACATTCGGTTAGGCCCATTTAACTATATGTACCATTCGATAAGTATTCTTATTTCTTTTTATCGGTTTGGTTTTAGAACTACTAATTATTACGTTTCGCTCATGTAATGTGAAATACATTGATTCATAATGTTTAATATCTGTAGTAAGAAGTATAGCTACTGTAGCTGTTGTATGCATCCATTATAAACAGAAGCAAACATACCTCACAAACATTGTCCAAAGCAGTCCTACAACCTTAAGGGAAATGAGTTCCACCACCAAGGAATCTAAAAACGTCCATCTCATACTAAATCCATTTCTGAATAGCCTTCAACGGGGCATTAGCATAAGGCACATAATCTACTCTTGGGCCAAGAGAGAGGTCTAACATATGCTTTAGGTGCTGGTATAAGGCAATGTAGTTTTCACTCTCCCTAGGTTCCTGATTCTACCATCAGAAGAACTCGACTTCAATTGGTCTAAATAAACAACAGAAACTCAGATCAGCTGTATATTCAATATTAAAAGTGCCGATTGCAGATATTTGAAGAATAAAAAATCCATTTTCCCGTTAGATTGGATAGTTTCTAAAAATAAAGAAAATAAGAAGGCTTTTTTTTATAGAAATGAGATTGCATTATGCGTGTTATAAAATGCTACACTGAAAATGGTTGAATAAAAAACTATGAAGTACTTATGGCTGCAGAGATAAACTTGATTATCAGAGTTAGCAGGGAAGATCAAACGAGATCTAGAAAGAAGACAAAAGTTTTTCTTAAATGTCGACAAAATATTGATTTAATTTTAATATTAGTGGTATGAGTCATCTTTTCATTGTTCAAGAAAACAGCAATTTATTGCCTTATTAAAATCATCTTTTATTTAGTTAATATTATTATAACTTTGTTTGCATATCATGCAAGGGATCGTTATCCGCGCCTTGACGCGGAGTTTTTGCTTTAATCTTTTTGTTTTTTGCTTACTAATCTAGCATTCAGTTTTTCAATGCATTTTATCTTCGTCATCTCTTCTTGTCTTGTTTACATTTGTTTTCACGTCCTGTTGTTTGATTTGTCGTTTTGGCTTGTGTAATAACTTAACTCTGCTCATTCTTCTTTATTCTTATTGATTGATATTTTTATCTCGCTTACCTCTGTGTTGTCACTAATTTGCTCGAATCATTTTCATCATCTGTTTCGTATTTTTTAATATTCATTAACTATTGTCTCCCATCTCTTTAATTCCTAAAAACCCTACATGTTCTTTTGTTTATTAAATCACATTAAATATTGTTGAAACTGTTATTATTCTAATAATCCTAATTATAATATGGATAAAAGACTGATTATAATTTAGTTGAAATTAACTAAGATAATATGGATAAAAGATTCATTATAATTTAGCTGAAATTAAAGTCTAAAGTATAAGTTATTAAACTTGCAATCTTTCTTTTTGTCATCCAGATAGTTTAGTCAAATCAATTATATTGATTTAGAAAACTCAAAGCTATTTCAATCCCAAACAACAAAAAAACAGGCGCATTTGTTATTGACGATGCGGCGGGTTCCTTTACTATAAACATAATTGCTTGTCACAACTGTTAATAAACCCAAATGTGTTTAAAAAGCTACCCATATAAGAGTTTCATACTCATTATCTTTCTCTAGTCATCTCCTATGTTAGTAGCTATCATAATACAATCATCAAACAAAAACACATATCTCTTGGTTCCATATAGAATATGCAAAATGACTGTTTTCTGTAGACTCCATGATCACTGAGTATTATAAATATCAAACTCTGTTTATGGTCTATTTATATGTTGAGGAAATACCTCGAAATGTAGCTTCCAAATAATGATTTCCAGGTCAACACATTGCATGTTACCTCCACAATGGGATCAGCGGATCTGCAGATACCTACATGTCGAGTCGAACGCAGCTACACATATGTTCCTGCTTGTGTCTTTCATTCACAATCTGCAATTCTCCCAAGAACCAGAATCAATGTTAAATGATGTAAAAATTTTAGAGTCATAATAGACTTTGTATAGCCAAGCCCAATAAACCAAACACCCAACGTAACATCCACACTTGCCTATTTGTGCAGAAAATGACTTGATCATTAATAGTAGCACCGAGAAGTTAGATGGAGAATGATGTATGAACGCAAAGTAGACATAACAGTTAAAATCTTACTGATTATGGGAAATATAAGAAATCAATTCTCTTGAAATGGTGTATAACTGTCCAATAGCGTGACAGAAGTACTTGTTCCTGTTCTCACCAAACTTCCAATTCTACATGTATATATAAATCTATTAGAATTATTGTCAGCGCTCTGTTGCAATATTTGTTAGCTAAAATAATCCATCCAACATAATAGGAAAAAGAAACCAACGAAATTGTAAAGCTAACCATCAGCTGAGATGCTTTTGCTGTCCTGACACATTGCAAGCTTAGTGATTTCACTGTCAAAAGCAACAAAACTAAGCAGTCATATACATCCGAGACATTTATTTACAAATGGTTCCTAGCACAGAAAAATCATATTATTATGTTACGGATGATAAGTTTGATGCATAAATACAATTAAGAATTTTTTCAACTGAACATTTGTGCCTACTGAATTACCTTACAACATCCACTGTATTTGTGATTTTGGCATGTTAAAGCTGAGAATCAACATTGGAGCTTGCGTTAGCATTTGGAACATGAAAATAGCACCATCAATTTCCAGTGTGTAATTCCATTGACAATAGTTGTGCAAAAGAACTCTGCTAGTAAGGTAATCGTGATTAGTAATTCTTTACATCTTAGTGTCGTACAAACTTCAAAACGATAGACACTTACAATCGACGGCTCTCAAAGATGGACCACAAACCATCTAATGAATGCTTACCTCGTCGTATAAGTAATCCATGTCACTTCCCTCCCACGGGTAACGTTGCTGGTGCAGATCAATTCCTCCACCTCTTCTTCATCATTATGATGCTCTGCAATATACCCTCTGTAAGGTTCAAATTTATGTCGCTAGAATATCAGAGAAGAAAGAAATATAAAGTACCCTCCAAATCTTCAGGAGCATCGACATTTTCTTTATTCAATGATCTCATTCAACCTAACAACCATCAAAATAAAAAGAATGTGAGGCACATAATCTTCAAAATCCAAGTTTAATGAATGAAAAAAAAAAACTCAAGAAGACAGAAAATTCAAACACTCACTGGCTTCTTCTTCTTTTACTTCTTGGCTCCGTGAATGAACTGTCAAAGCCATCATTATTTGCAGGAAAAATATTAAACAAAGCAAATGATGAAAAGAAACAAATATGTTCAAAGCACATAAACTCTTCTTGAACAATCAGGCAACAGATAGTATGTCTCGTGTGACTCAGCTGAGTCCTCGATGGCATCATGAACGACAAATGTCTTCTTCTTCTTCTGGTTAGATCAAAGGGTGCAAGCTAAGGATCCAAAGAGAAAATTAAAACCACACAATCATGATTTATCAGGCAAAATAAAAGACCTATGATGAATTTATTAAGATGGGAAGATGTAGAGACTAAAGAAGAAAACTGATTCATGAAAACTCAAAGAGCCAATCTGTGTTTCTTAGATGAGTCATGAACCGATGATTAAAAATTGAAAGCCCTAAACTTCCATTGAAGAGAACGCTTACAGACAAAGAGGTTTATTGGGCTTTTTTTTAACGAATATCATTTCAAAACGTGAGTTATCAAGTATTTTTTATTAAATCATTAGATAAAATAAATAAGTGTGGGTTTACATAGAAAACTGTGAAGAGAAACAAAGGTTTTGACCTTCATAAATATATATGTTTCAGCCATCAATGTACAAAGAATCTTTAACTCAGTGGTATAAATGTTGTTGTTAGATCTTCATAAATAAAGACGTGTCGCATCCGGAGTGATGCAAATGCCCTATTATAATGTAGATTATATAGCTACCCACTCGATCATGAAAAAGGACGCAACGCAAAAGACATTTTAGTCAATAACTCAAACAAAGAAATGAGCGAAATGCAGACTAAAAATCAGGTGGAGGATTCGATTATCCAGGAATCATTGCTTACTTGCATTGATCTGCAAACTCTGATCTTCACCAATCAGCTCTTTGCTCAAGAAGGTGTACATCCATTATTTTTGTTACTACTTTTTTATTTTTAAGAAACCAATGATTTTATTTGGGGAGTTCTTGTTTCAGGCATGTCTGGATAGTGGATTTTTCTACGTTATAAACCACGGAATAAGCAAAGAAGTCACGGACAAGGCTTTCGAGCAGAGCAAAAAGTTCTTTGCTCTTCCTCGGAGGAGAAGATGAAAGTGTTGAAAAACGAAAAGCATCGTGGCTATACACCTTTGTATGATCAAATCCCTGATCCTGAGAATCAAGTCCAAGGTATGTGTAACCAGTTTTCACTTCAAAAAATTTTCGTAAGTGCTCTCCAATCATGTCTTTTTTTTTTTTTGGTTTTAGGGGATCACAAAGAAGGTTACTACATGGATCCGAAGTTCCCAGAGATGATCCTCAGTGGGATCGGCCATTCTATGGCCTCAACACTTGGCCTAATCCTGGTTAGTGAGTTCAGTTTTATTATTAGTTATTGAGTATTATGATTTGAAATGGTATAGTCGAACAAAAATAGACTCTGTTGCTCTGTTTTATAAGATATTCTCTTCCTGCTTTTATACTTTTCATTTTCTTGTATATACATAGCTTTTCAAAAACTTTAGTGCAATGCATACAAAAGTTAGTGCATTTCCTTTAATGGAACTTATTTCTTTTCGGCAGATGTTTTGCCTGGGTGGCGAGAGACAATGGAGGAATACCATCAAGAAGCATTGTAATTCTCATTTGTTGTTTTTTCACATTGTGATTTAAGTGTTGCGTTTGATCCTTCCATCTATAGAGTTAAAATTTTGGTTCCATGGGGTTTGCTGAATGTTCATCTTCTGTATCAGGAGGGTTTGTAAGGCTATTGCAAAAACTATTGGCATTGTCGCTTGACTTGGATGCAGATTACTTGATAGCCCTGAGATGCTTGGGAAGCCTATTTCAACTTTACGCTGCTGCACTATGAAGGTGATAATTTGGAAGAAAATTACTCCAAATTTTTCTAAGCATTGTATATATGCCAACCATATATGTTTATTCTTAGGAATATCGGATCCCTCAAAAGGAATATATGGAACTGGAGCACATTCCGATTATGGGATGATTACACTCTTAGCAACAGATGGTGTAATGGGACTCCAGGTATTGATTTACGCATAATTGTTTTTCAAAATCACATTCTATTATTTATGCATATACTTTGGAAGCATAGTATATACCTTGACAGATATGCAAGGATAGGAACGCTAAGCTTCAAAAGTGGGAATATGTGCCGTCGATTGAAGGGTACAACATGAGAATTTAGTTTTCCGCTACACCAATCCTTCGTAAAATTATAATTCCCTAGTTAACAGTTTTGGTGGACATATGGTTTAATTTTTCTCTACAGAGCAATTGTTGTGAATCTTGGTGATATGATGGAGCGTTGGAGCAACGGTTTTTCAGGTAATATATTTCTCTTAGGCATACTTGATACACTTGGGCTTCTCATTATGTCAGTCTTTAATTTGCAAGTAAATTTTCTAGCTGACATTGTTTCACGAGCCTTTATTTTTTTTTTACGATAAAGATCAACATTGCACCGGGTTATTTTAAATGGACAGAGTCGATATTCAGTAAGTCTTTACTAATTTCGACTCTACATTAATGTTCTTGTCAGTGTTGTCACTTTACATTAGTTATAATGTTTACCGTCATAGATTCCATTTTTCGTGGAACCGAATCACGACTGCATAATAGAGTGTCTTCCAACTTGCCAGTCCGAAAACAATCTTCCAAGTAAGGGTTTAACCTTGTTTTATATTCAGAACTATGGTCATCCATACTGCATTAAATATCTTTATGGCTGTGTTTAATGAATAGATATCCAGCGATCAAATGTTCGGCGTATCTCACCCAACGTTACGAAGAATCGCATTTGAAGTTCAGCAGCTACAAAAAAACAAACTTGAGTGAAGTTTGTTCTCCACCGTCTTTCCATTATCCTTGGTTTTCAAGTTGAGTTGATTGTCTTTCAGTATTTCATGGTTTTGGGTTGGCTTGTTTTGTTGTTCACCAAGGATATATGTGTGACACCCGTCACTTCGAAATTAATAAATAATAATTTCTGAAATCTCTATTATAAATATTTGAAAGTTAACGTCTATGGGAAATTTAGTAAATAAAATAAACTTCTGAAATATAAATAACAACATAGACATACTACAACCAATGCAATAATAGCATACCGCATTTCCTCACAAGGATATATATATATATATATATATATATCTATGGAGGCAAAACTTACAAATCTCGAGAAGAATGTAAAATCTAATTAAAAGAAAACACATCATAGAGGATGGCTAACAATATATATATATATATATATGTCAAAATCACGTGAGAATCAAATTTAAGAGCCAACTAAATTGAAAATAAGGATAACTGCCTTTCCTCGTACTGAATAGGTACACAGACCAAGCTTCAGTAAAAGTTCAGATTTAACAGATGGCATCAGAAGTCTCACTACAAGAAAAAAATACCATTTGCAAGAAAATTACAAAGGAAGACCTTTTCCTCGCTAATCAATACTCGCAAAAAAAAGCTCACAACTTTCTTGCAAGGGAGAGAATATTTTTCCTCGCAAATTTGCTAGGGAATATTGTCTCTCACAAATTTTCTGTGGAACATACTCCCTCGTTGAAAATTAATCTCACTCAATTTTATTTGTGTGTACAGAGCTGATCTCAATCCATGGAAGGAAAGTCTTACAGTCATTGCTAAACTTACGACACATATGCACAGTTCTGCATTCCTAATTTCTCACTTGCACCTAAACATGTAAAACTTGATAAATATCTGAAATAGTCTAAAAAACATACTTTAAATGATAAAAACACGTAATCGTAAACAGGAAGACCAGTGGAAATACAACATCATGAACAAGTGACAATCTTTGAGAGATGTATGATATATGGATCATGGACACATGACGCACTCTTCAATGGCTGTGGATGAACATGGATAAACTCTAGAGGACAAACTTAGTTATTTGGAGCAAGGAACCAACGGCGAAGAATCTCACCACTTCACTTGGAGCTCAATGCCCATTCATGGGAAATGAGAGTGCATGCTACATCTATCGACTTGTCAGGTTTTTGGCATTGATTGTAAGGATCTAGTCTCGATGACTCAAGATCCCGGAGCATGGCCTAAATTTTCCACTGAGCTAAAGGAGTTGATGAAGCTAAAGAATAGATTCACTGAGTTCTCGATTGTTTTTATTCCTCGTACTGAAAATGTATCTTCTGATTCATTAGCTAAGATAGCAAGATCCTTTCATAGTGACCTATACTACATTAGTTATTTTGTTCGATCTGGTTCTCCAGACTAGTTCGAGTTTGAGTAATAGAATAACTGTTTGATGAGAAAAAAACTTGACAAAGACTCAAAAAGGTTAGAAACACATACAAAACACATTTTATCACTTTTCACTGTGTGTTCGTCTTCATTAATATGAACAAACAGTAAAACTGAATTAGTTTATCAGTGACAATTCACTTATCTTTTGTGTTATAAATCCAGTTTTTTCCCCTAACACCAAACTCTTTCCCTTCTGAATACCCTGAATTTATCACCACAATCAAATTTCCACGCTTATGTTATTGGAATGTTTGATTTGGTTGTCGCAACCAATCTTGTAGTTGTGATATACTTTGGGTTTTATCGGTTTAAACCATGGGTATAAGTCCATTTATCTCTACACTATTTATCTTATACCTTGGTTTTTACCGGTTGTGATATACCTGGTCTTTACATTATGTTTCGAGTCTGTTTTAATGTCTTTTCAGGTCTAGGTATGTTTTGGAGCATTATGGAGATTATGAAGCCATTTGGAGTTTTAAGTGAAGAAAACCCGAAGTGTTGAAGTCTTAGTCGATATTTTTAAGTAGTGTCGATCGATATCTTGTGTATTGGTCGATTATACGCTCAAATTATTATACTTATGGATTGAATCCACATAGATTTATGATTCACTGAATAGACTTATGTGTATCAGATTAACCTAGACAGTAAATAATATGAAGCAGTAAATAATAAGAAAGTAAATAGGAGTTGTAAACAATGGAAGAAGGCTTCTAGACTTAGGGTTTCATTCAGATTATCAGAACTCAATCTAAAGAGGCTAAGGGTTTTTGAAGATCAGTCCTAGAAATCAAATTCAATAAGCAAGTGATCTAGCTCTCGCATGCATTACTAATCTGATGTCTAAATCATGTGATTCTAACTTCATATGCGAATTCAGAAAAAGTGTCGATCGATGCTTCTACTAGACGAGCGTTAAGATCTAATTCGATTTTTTACTAAGTTAGCTAAACCAGCTCTCGCGTGCGCCTAACAACTTAGCTCAGCAGGATTCAGTTCAGGTAATAGACCATGCTATGGCGTGCGCCTAACTATTCTATCATCATGTTTCTAGTTAATTACTCTAGAAACAAGCAATAAGAACAATTTTGTGAAGGATTCAATATGATTACCCTAGCAGTTCTATAAATCGAAAGTTCATCAATCCATAGAAAATCCCTAAATCTAACAGGTGATACTGAGACATGATTAGAGAAGACATAATCAAAGAAAGAATAGATATCATATAATCAAACCAAAAACAGTGGAGTTCCAAGAGGACTCCAAAGGAGCTCCTCTCTTCTCTCCTAACTCAAAAACAAAGAATAAAAGAAATGGCTTAGAAAATATATAGATTAGGTCATGTACTGGGGACTTTTGTAAATAGGGAAACTTTGAGTTAAAGTTAAAGTTGCAATTCTCTCTCTCTCTCTCTCTCTCTCTCTCTCTCTCTCTCTCTCCTCTCTCTCTCTCTCTCTCTCTCTCTCTCTCCCTCATTACATGTCGCCCTTCAAGTCTCTTCATAGCCCATGAGGCTCTCATCATGTTCTCCTTTGAATCTCGTTCGAAATGTCTTTCGTCTCGTTGCAATCAAAGTTTCCGTTAAGATTTTACGAAGAAAACAAGTAGGAGTTGTTTTTTATAAAACTTAGAGTCAAACGCCGTGTCAACAAGGGTTTACCCAAAACCAACAAATTTTCAACAAAATAATTTGAACTCTTCATTTCGTAAGACCAACATTAAAAAACATACTTTGGAGAAATCAACGATTTCCGGAAAAGTCGTAAAAACACATTAGTCGTGAAACGGTTCGAAGCAACCTAAAACATGACGAATGACCATTTATGAATTGAAATAAGAACAGGCCCGGAATATAATGACGGTTAATCGACTTGAATTAAAATAAGAATGGGCCCGTAACTGGCCCCGAACAGGCCCGTAATATAATGTAAAGTTTCCAAGATAAACATGGATTTTGGAAAGATATCCCCAAACGGATAACTCTAATCATGGCGGAAAATAATAGACCGCCGACCTTGGAGGCATATATAAAGAGGACCTAGGAGAAGAGGACAAGGGACATAAATTTTTTAGCAACTTTAGCTCTTTCGTTTTTGTTATCGAACTAAGACTCAACTAGGTTAAGGTTCTAGGTGGTTAGAAATAGAGAACTCAATGACAGCTCTTGCGGCCGAAGCTTTTACAAGATGTTATAACAATCACTACCCTCTTACACAGATTAGAAATAACATCATCCTCTCTTTTCTCTCGATTTCGTATTGTTTACTTTCTTTTTCATTCATAGTTTGATACTTGTCGTTGGCTTCGTAAAATTTGGATCCTCAAGGAAAGTTGAGATTTCTTTACTTTCTCTATTAACTAAAATTGATAGTGCGAATTTCGGTTCCCACATAAGAGCCAAATATATCTCCTTAAGCTATTGGGACATCATTTTCTTCCTTCAAGCGCTGGCCGATATGACACAATGCTGGTTGATATGCTCCAATTAAGCTTTTCATAGCGTCAGCTGTAATACTTAGAGATCGAATCCACATGGACTTGATTACACAATAGACTATAGGCTATCAGATTAAAGCTAGGCAACAAATAGAAAGCATGAAAGACAGTTAATTAAACTGTTGTAAAATATGGAATAAAAGCACTATATCTAGGAAAATCAATCAAGTAATTTAGAATTGCAGTTAACAGATTCCATGGTTTATGAAGAACAATTCTATAACTCAAATCACTGCAATCAATCAATCAGTTTTAGCAGTAGAACTATTTATGTATAGATTCTAGAATCCTAAATTTCTCTGCGAATTCAAACAATTAAGAAAATAATTAAGATCATGTTTGATATTTTCACTAAATCCCTAAACCAAATTTCTTGGTGAATTGTTTTTAGCTCATAAAGATGAATCCTTGCTACTGTCAAGTTTATCATAACGCTCTACAGAGTATGGTATGAGATTGGTACATAACGTCTTGCTACAGAGTATGGTATGAGATTTACGCTCGATCCAAGATCAACCAGAGAGCACGAGAAGAGTTCTACCAACTGCAAAGAGAGAACAAACTTGCCCGGATCACCCAGTTTCCTGATTGTCTTGTTCTGAAGCACTGCGCTGCCCCTCCTTAGAAATGATCATGAAATTGCTGTCCTCAGATATTTTCCCGGAGATCAATCCCTCATCAGGCTGCGCATAGAAAGCATCATTTGGATCACATCAATAAAGGAAGGTTGATGATCAAGTCCTACAGCATCTTCTTGCATTTCATCTCCTCTCAATCCTTACGAGTAGCTTTTGCCGGAACAGGATATGGCACCTTGGGTGTGTATTTGCAAACAGGAACAGGCTCAGTGCGTGGTTGAACAACCTCAGCAGGCTGTTCTGTTTCAGAAGGATCAACCTCGACAGACTGCTCCGTACGTTATCAGCGGCTGGAGCATCTGAAGGCGATTGCTCTGATTCTTTATGTTTCCCTATTCGGCTGCTGTGAAGTTCTTTGGTACTGGATCAGTCAGTTGTCTTCCACTCCTCAACCCAACTGCATTGCACTCCTTAGGATTTTTGTATGTCTTTCCAGGAAGCCTACCTTGCTGCCTCTTAACACTCTCGACAGTTTGAGCAATCTGAACATCCATCCACCCCATGTGGCTGGCGACATTGTCGTACTTGGTACTCAGGTCGTTGAACATGTTATTCATCCTGGTGTTGATGTCCGTTGTGACTTGATTCAGTGCCTTGCCTTGAACCTGCTGACCTTGCAAGAGCTGCTGCATCATCATGTCTAGGCTTTTCAGCTCATCCTGTGGAGCAGCGGCAACTATCGGAGCAGTCTGCGGGTGTTTTGCGGTTTAAAGTTCTGACGTTGATTTGCTGAGTACGAATGTTCGTCCTGAGAATTTGAGGGGTAGGACTTCTGATATCCCGTGTTTTGTGCCCTGTCAGGATTGTCTGCTTTGGTGTGTTACCAAACAAATGTGGATTGTTCCTGACGTTAGGTTTTGGGTGATAGTTGTTAAACTGCCATCCTTGCCCATTGACATAACTCACATCTTGCTGGTCCTCTGCGGGCTTATAAGTATCCAATGCAGTGTCCTTGACGCTCTGCTCTAATAATGAATCTTCCATGATGAAAATCGGATTCTGATTGCTCATAATCAACTGGTCCATCTTGGCTGATAGCTCATCCATCCTTGAAGTGCCGACGCTGCTGACTTTCATTGAGCGGTCAGTGTCTGCGTTCTTATTAGCTGAGCTTGCAGCCATATTCTCGATCAGTGCAAAAGCTCCTTCAGTCGCTGAGTCGAAATTTCCATTACTCGAGGAATCGAGTTGGTTTCGCTCTTCTAAGGTTTCTCCATCATAGAACACTCCCAAAAGGTATTCGTTGTCGAGCCCATGGTGAGGGCATTCCCTACGGTAGGTGTTGAAGTGCTCCCATGCATCACAGAACGGTTCATCATGGATCTGTTTAAACGTGGAGATCTTGTTCCTCAAGGCAGCAGTCTTGCCTTCGTGTAGAAGTTGCTCAGAAAGGCTGATCAGACCTTCTCCCATGTAGTCAGAGAGCCAGTCGGGAGAGAGTCTAACCATCTAGTGGCCTTCCGTCAAGAGAAAATGGAACAATGAGCATTGATGTAGTTCTGGTGGCACACCATTCGCTTGGGTAAATCCGAAAACCTTTCAAAGTTCTCAATATGGTCCACTGGTATTTCAGCCGGGAGACCATTGAACATCTTCCTCTGCATAAGGTGAGTGAAAGCGGGTTTGACTCGAAGTCCTGCATCTGACTAGAGGAGGGTGATGGCAGAGCGAGTAGTAGGAGTCGTAGGGGAATTGTGAGGTAGGTTGACTTTCCTATCGGAACGCCTTGCTGTTGTTTCTGCTGTGCGGCAAGTTCAGCTGCAGCCTGAGCGGCTTGTTCGTGTGCGTTCATTGTTTCTGCATCTGCTGCTGCATGAAGCCATAGCTGCAGCGAGATCGTCTTGATTACCGTGATCACCCATTGTGGTGTAATCGGTTTGGTTGTTGTCTGTTCGTTTGTTCTAATCTTGCAAGTTCTCTTGCTAAGCGTATGTAATGGTCCTTGGGCGTTTTCTCCAAGTATGTCTACTGGGTCATGCACCTGGATCATTAGCTGCAACATGAAGATTAGAGCAAGTTAGATATCTTAGACTGAATATTGAACAGAAAAATAAAGGTAAAAGATATGGTCCCGCCGCAATGGCGCCAAAATTTCTACGCTAAAAATAATCCTTGCTCTGTTAAGTTTAACAGTTGCAATTGTAATTATGAGATTCAATCCAGAGGATCAATTCACACTTTATTCTATGGTCAATATTAAGTTAAGAACAATTATGGGTTTGATTTCAATGATGACGTAGGGAAACAAGTAACAAGAGGTTGTATTCGATTTAAACAAGAGTAGCCTAGGGTAATTCATTGGGTGCTGATATTGAGCCAAACAATTATTCAAGAGCGATAGGACACTACAAGAAACATCAAGGATTCTGAGGGAAAAAATCGACGGAATTTCGTCGGAATATCGTTATTCCGACGCAATTCGACGAAACACGGTCGGAAATAATTTCTCGGAATTTCTTTTTTCCTCTGAAATCCCTCGGAATTTCCGACGGAATTCCGAGGAAATAAATTTCCGAGGAAATTCGAGGATCCCTTGTTTGTCGGAAAAGTCCTCGGAATATACCGAGGTAGAACTTCGTCGGGATAATTCTCGGAAGTTCATCGATCGATGCGTGTTTGGACATATATACATCGATCGATAGGAGTATACCGACGGACTTTTTCCTCGGTTTATTCCGAGGAACTGTTCCCTCGGTATATTCCGAGGGATCCGTTCCTCGGAATTTTCCGAGGGAGTGTCCCTCGGAAAATTCCGAGGGAAATGTCCCTCGCTATATTTAAAAAAAAAACGGATCGATCGATGCGTTTTGTTCAAAAACGCATCGATCGATGTAGTGAAAATATAATTAATTTCCTCGAATGTAAAAAATATTAATTTTTTGAAAAAAAAAATTCTGAAATTTAAATTCGAAAATATGAAATTAAAAGTAAAATTGAAATCATACTAATTAATATTCAAAGTTTCACAAATAAAAATAAAACATTCCGAGATTGGGGAAAAAAAAAAACTACGGGTCTGGCACGTCCGGGAACACTCGTTCGGGTACATCCTCTGCATCATCTCCATCATTTGCTGGTTCAGCCTCCTCTGTGCCTCATAGCCCGCCTGTTGAGCCGCCATCTGGGTCTCCAACAAAGATATTCGATCATCTTTGTCTTCAACTGAGCCGTAAGTACTTCTGGATCAACAAAGGGCGGTGGTGCAGAAGAAGGAGGAACCGACCGGGTGCGACGACCCAAACCGAACAAACGTCCCTTCTTCTTTGGAACCGACTGAATAGAAAAAAGCCAAATTTAGAAATTTAAACCAAGAAATAAATGAATTGAACTTAAAAAAAAAAGAACTTACGGATTCAACGATTTCGTTGATTCAAACCGGGACAAGTTGGTCGAAGCCGTCGAAGCGTCATCCTCGGTTTGAAGCTGAGACACTCGTCTACCACCTGAGTTTGGACCAGGTCGACCACGTCCCTCACAAGACCATCATCAATCTGGCCGGTCTTCTGTTGGTATACGCCCTCCTCATTAGGGCGAGATCAGACCGGCTCGCCATCATTTTCTTCCGCCTTGAAAAAAACATAAAATTAAAGAAACATTAGAAATTAGAAGAAATGCACAATAAATTTAAATTCTGAAACTCAAATAATTGAAGAAAAAGCGGTTGAACTTACCATGCGATCTCCGAGAGTGGCAATAGATTGAGCACCCAAGTTATGCTTGTAGATGCCCTTCCTTTACGGTCGCTCCTGCGGTTGGTGGTGGAGTTGGTGGAAGAAGTTTCTTTCGTCTCCTCCTTATCCCAATGCGCACACAACTCCTTCCAGACCGTATCGTTCATCGACTTTGGGACCTTTTAATAAAAAAAAAAAGAAAAAAGTTAATAAATTAAAATAGTTTAATAAATAAAAAATTGTTAATAAATTAAATCGAACCTTATTGATTCCCACTTCTTCTCCACTCGTGGATCTGCTTCCCATAGTTGTCCATTACTTTATGGACGAAGTGGTGATAGATAAAGAGCATCTCATCGGAATTCCAGTTGAACTCTTGCTGAAAAAAAAACACAATTAGTAGAAAATTTATATTAAAGATTAAAAATATAAGTAAAAAATTAGAATACTTACCGCAAACTGACGAAACCACAGAACTGCTTGTCGGGTGGGAAGTGAGTGAAAGTCGGATGTCCACTGTCGAGGGCCGAGTACATCATACGGTTGATCCATGCACTGATCCCGTTCCCGGATCGGTTGAACCTTATTAAAAGAAACAAACGGTTAATAATGAATCCAAATTAAAGAAAAAAAATGTTTAATTACCATGTTGACCCGTCCATGTGGATACGGAGTGAGATACGGAAGATGGTCACGACCGGGCTGTTGAACCAACTCCGCAACCCTCATCACTCCCGGAGGACCCGGAGGAACAGGAGGGATGGCGCAGCGGGAGAGGAGAGGAGCATGAGGGGTGCAGCAGAGGGAGATGTATGGTTGGAGCTGTGGGGCGAAGGGGAATCCTGAAAATGGCTGGGAATCCCGAGACTGGCTCCCCGTACCACCACGACCACGACGCTTGTCGAGGCCGGGTCTGATCATCATGAGACCTGTAAATTAAAAAAATATATTTAATAAATACAGAAAATATATAAATTAATTTTTTATTAAAAAAAAATCCCAAATAATTTAATCACAGAAAAAGATTTATATATATTAAAATTTTTTAATAAATATATAAAAATAGTTCTAATAAACAAAAAATAGTTTAATAAATAAAAATTGTTTAATAATTAAAATGTTTGTTAAAATCCAAAATCGAATTATATAGAAATTTTTTGTAAATCCAAAAATCGAATTTATATAGAAAAAGTTTTGTAAAATACAAAAATCGATTTTATATACAAAAAATCGATTTTATAAATACAAAAAATAAAAAAATTATAAAAAAATTCTAAATCAATCAACAAAACAAATTAGTCAACCCAAATCACAATTCTAAACCTATTATACAACCAAATCACAATCCTAACCAATCACCCTAACAAAAAATCTATCAAAACTACACAAAAACCTAACAAATAGAACCTAAGAGAGTGGGATAGGGTCCTTACATGATTTGTGTAAGAGAAGAGGGAGATCGCCGGAGATATCGTCGGATTTCAGGGGGGGAAATCGCCGGAGAAGAGGAAGAGAGGAGTCGCGCAGAGGAAGAAGAGAGAAATGGGAAGAGAAGGGGCTCGTGGTATAAAACCTAGGGTCCGACGGACATTATCCGTCGGAATTCCGTCGGAATTCTAATTTCAATTTTCGCGAAATATTTGCCCGGTAAAATGAAAATATTCCGAGGAAATTCCGACAGATAGTAAAATATCCGTCGAAATTTCCTCGGAATATTCCGAGGAAATACCGAGGAACTAGTGTTTGGGGTTTCAAAACATCAATTTTTTTGCCGTATTTCATTTCTTATACAATTGTAATGCATACATGAGGATTCTTGTATACATGAGCATAAACCATGAAATAACAAATTTCAAAACTAATTGAAAGTATTCCCTTTACCGTTCGTTAAAGGTATAAGTGTTTCTTATGTTGCGAGATTTCGTTCATACAATCGGAAAAAATGTTAATTATACGGTAAGGAACAAATTTTTGACTTCATAATGAACGTAAGACAC
Organism: Brassica napus; assembly: GCF_020379485.1. NCBI lineage: Eukaryota > Viridiplantae > Streptophyta > Magnoliopsida > Brassicales > Brassicaceae > Brassica > Brassica napus. The sequence continues at coordinate 5,722 of NW_026015819.1, read as the reverse complement.
TTAATAAGGGTTATATAGGTGTTATTCAAACGGCAAAAACGTGTTTTCGGTTTAAAAACCCTATTTCCTCGGAATTTCCTCGGATATTCCGAGGGAACTCCGACGAAACCCTCTTCTTCCTCGAAATTTCCTCAGAATATTCGAGGAAATTCCGACGAACTAGTGTTTGGGTTTCAAAACGTAATTTTTTTAAAAAAAAACGCATCGATCGATGCGTTTTTGAACAAAAACAAATCGATCGATTACTAAGATGGCCCGGGCCGTAAGATTGTGATCGATCGATGAGAGTATCCCATCGATCTATCGACAATCTGAATTGTTCCTCGGAATTTCTCGGAAAATCTTGTATGTTTTTTTAAAAATGCATCGATCGATGCGTTATAGAACAAAAACGCATCGATCGATTACTAGGATGGACGGGCCGTAAGATTGTGATCGATCGATGAGATTAACCCATCGATCTTTCGACAATCTGAATTGTTCCTCGGATTTCATCGGAAAATCTTGTATGTTTTTTTAAAAATGCATCGATCGATGCGTTATAGAACAAAAACGCATCGATCGATTACTAGGATTTACGGGGCCGTAAGATTGTGATCGATCGATGAGAGAACCCATCGATCTATCGACAATCTGAATTGTTCCTCGGAATTTCCTCGGAAAATCTTGTATGTTTTTTAAAAATGCATCGATCGATGCGTTATAGAACAAAAACGCATCGATCGATTACTAGGATGGACGGGCCGTAAGATTGTGATCGATCGATGAGAGTATCCCATCGATCGATCGACAATCTGAATTGTTCCTCGGAATTTCCTCGGAAAAATTGTATGTTTTTTAAAAACGCATCGATCGATGCGTTATAGAACAAAAACGCATCGATCGATTACCAAGATGGCCGGGCCGTAAGAATGTGATCGATCGATCGATGCGTTATAGAAACAAAACGCATCGATCGATGCGTGTCGGGAAAACAGAATTATAAGGCAAAACCCGACCTTTTTGGATCTAAACCTTAGAACTCTCATCCCTCCGATTTCCCCTACAATTCCCCCCCCCTTTCTCTCTCTATAATCATCCGATTTGAACAATTTTGGGCTCTATTCCACTTGATTTTTCGAGCTCTACCTGATTCCTACACTCGTCTTCACCCTAAGACAGGTATACTCCGCGAATCTCCACATTCTGAAATCGTGTTCTTGAGCAATTTTTTGGGTTTTGTGAATTTCTTATTTCCGTGTTGATTCCTTGATCAAATATGCATGAAACAGATGTTTAAACATGGAATAGAACACAATTGTCTGTGATCAACGAGTTTGGAACATGATTTGAGATGATTTAGGGATAGAGAATTTTTTTCAATTTCGTTTTTTTTTATCACAACTCGATTTTGCTTTTCATTTTCATGTTCAGCTTTGCCCTTAATTGATTATAACCATGTTGAGAGCAATGATTCTATTTGTAGAGAATGAAGCGCACGAAAACATCAGTAAAGAAAAACACACAAGAAGCGGGTTCGTCACAGCTGAGAAGCAAAGGCCAAAGAAGTGGGATAAGTCTGATACCACCACTACAACAACATGAAGAAAGTAGCCTCGGCTACACAACTAGCATGTCCTGAGACGATGACAATATTGGGAATCAAAGCAGACATTGAAGGACTGTTCCAGAACATGGGTCTAGGCCAACTATGCAACCTCAAGGAACCCACTTATCGGAGTTGGTACGCAGTTCATAGCATCCGCATACGTCACCCGTCCCGATGATAGCCATCAGAAGGTTTTCTGGCATTCGTAGTGCAGAAAGTATACTATGAGGTATCTTCACAGACCTCTGCGGACTATTGGATTGAGTGCGGGGGAGAGGACATATGGTCTTTATTGGACTTCAGAGCTGTTGAACTTCTGGGGAAACGATTGGCACAGGGGTTTATAGATCTTCTCAGGAAAGGAGTCACTTATCCGGAGCCCAGTACTGAGATATGCGACACGCCTCATTGGCTCATTGCTATACGGGACAACCACAGCCGCATCAGTCACGCAATGGGAGTTGTGCCTCCTGTACCAAGGGGTGAGGCATTTGCTACCGGCATTTGGAAACTCTACATTCCCACCTGCTACTGCCTTCAACATGGGAGCGGTGCTGGCCGCAAACTTAGCAGGATACAAGGGGGAAAGTAACCAAATCCAAGAGCAATGCATGTGGATTGGTGCAGTGATTACTCGGATCCTTAGACATGTGGGTGTAGACTGTGAGAACCACCAGGTAGCACTGGACAGATCGAACAAATTGCTTGGAACTACCTGGATGTCATTTCTCTAGTAAGTAAGGAGTTCATAGCTGGTCCCCACTCGAGGATCGATCGGGATGGTCCTTACGTCTACGTATTCCAGGACCGACGAGAAGAAAACACTTACTGCCACCTGCCTCAGATCGGCCTGACTGCTCTACTTTCAGAGGCTGCAGTTGAGTTCTACCCCCTGCTACCGCACTAGTAGACAAGCCATCCTTCTTCACGCCAAAATATCAGACCAAAGGCAAGGGCGTGGTTGATGAAGAAGGACAAGATGAGGCTGCACAAGCCATTCCAGATGATTCACAAACCCCATCAGCTACTCCCATCAGACTCCAGCAGTACAAGCTGCAAGAGCTTCCACCGAACGCCACTTCGCGCCAGCAACAACATTGGAGAGATCAGAGCATAAAGACAAACAACGACATGCTACACAAGATCTGGGCTGCCATTTCACGTATCAGGCCGTGTCGTTGCCAAAAGGATGATGTAGTTCATCGGGACAACTCTCCATCCAGCTCTGGTTCGGGTTCGAGTGGTACACACAGGGTAAGAAGAGGTCCAAGAGACCCAACGATGCAGGATCTGGAGCAGGAGACGAGGAGTAGGAGCTATCACCAGCTATTTTTTTCTTTTCTATTCTAACGTTTTATGGTCTTATTTTCTGTAATTTGAACTGATTTTTTTTTTAGGTTTCTTAATTATGAGTTCGTATTTCTTTTACATGGTTTCTGTTTTATTTGGTGTGTTTTGTGTAGCTTTTAATTCGTATTCAGCTTTGCCTTGCTAGATAAACCAAATAACTATTATCCGAGGAAGGAAAGAGGTTATATCAAGTGTCCTCGGAATTTCCTCGGTATTTCTTTAAAAAAAAAAAAAAAAAAAGTTCAATGGTAGTCTGTTTCCGAGTCATCATCACCAGATGAATCTGAATCTGGATCTGGTGTGAAACTCTCCAATACTGGTTCATCCTCTACGTGAACGACGGCTTCCTCTCCAAAGTCGGTTAAATCGACTACAAGGCAAACTCCAGCTAAATCTTTTTTGCTGCACTACAGTTGCCGGATGTGCTTGGTTGTAGTGGGTCTTCCAGCTCAGAACTTCCTGAACTCGGCCTCTCGGGTTGAGTCTTGTAACAGTAACCCATGGATCATCTCTGTTCCTTACCGGGGGGTACTTGATATAACAAACCTGTAACATTTAGAAAAATTATTAATTAATACACATGATGATGCATTCTGAATAAATTAACATTTAATTACCTGATCGGCCTGGGAAGCAAGAATGAAAGGATCATAATATTGCAGCTTTCGCCTCGAATTACTGATGTAACAACCAAATGCATTGTTCTCACACCTCGATCTGGGGTGTGTTGTCGTGCCATCACAATAGAAAACAGTACAGCGCAATCCAACCATGCCCAAATACTTGATTTCCAAAATCTCATGTATGTCCGTAGTATACATCATCTCCTGATGCAGAACAAACACAGCATCATAAGTCGTACTCGAACGTCCTCTTCTGAGTTGTGAATGCATATCCTCGAGTACAAAATCTCGGATATGACTTCACAACAAAGTTTGGTCCAACGCCATCTCACGTATCCAATCGTCAATGTTTCACTCTGGCCAAACCAGCAGACACCTATTAATAGCACATATATATATATTATTCAATAAATGTGAATTAGTATAAATATGTGATAAAAATATATTTTAATTGTTTAAAGCACTCACAAGTAAACATCCATCCAGTAAATTCTCTCTGCTTCATTTCTTCTAGTTCGTCCTCTGTGGCGTATCTTACTCGAACCGCTTTTCTGCCATGAAAATCCTGTATATGATGACAATAAATGTATTAATTAAGATTAAATTTCAACTTGTTAAAATAAAAATTTGTAAGCTCATTATTACCTCTCATATGAAGAACGTCTTCGCAGTTGGTGAGCAAATATGTTTGCAAAATGATGCGCTCCTGCTCAGTAAGTCGACGGTCCTTTGGTTTTCCGCTAAGTCGTCCAACGTCTGTGAAAAATTCTGGAACCGTAACATGATATGTTGCCCGTTCGCCTCTATCATCATGCCGAGCAGGTCATCTTTTGGTCTGAACTTCTGCTGGAAAGTAGTACTCGGCAAAGTTTGAAGTTTCACATTGATCATCTGTGCGACTATAGAACCTTCCACCCTACTTAGATTTTTCAACATCTTCTTCCAAATGGAACATATACCGCTCATACAGATACATCCATCTATACTGCACAGGACCACCAAGTTCCAATTCTCTTGCCAGGTGAATAACAAAGATGCTCCATAACATCAAAAAATGAGGGAGGAAATATTTCTCAAGGTTGCACTGAATCACGGCTATGTTAGTCTTCAAATTTTCAATACTTCAAGAGTCACTGATCTCGTGCATAATCGCAGAAGAAACCACTTATCCCTGCAATTGCTTCATGAACATTTCGTGGTAATATTTCTTGAAGGCGAACGGAAGGAGGCGCTGCATATTACATGGCAATCGTGGCTTTTCAAGCCAGTAAAATTTCCTTCCTTTCTGTCGATACAGTTACGCAAATTTGATGCGTAAACGTCTGGAAATTCCACATCGTTTGAAATCCAATCAAAGAACGCATCTTTCCCGCTGCATCAAGTCGGTATATATGGGAAAAAGGAGCCCTACCATTCTATCAACATGAAGTTTGAACGAGCACAAATATCGACTAAATCCAGTCTTGAATTCAAATTATCCTTTGTTTTACCTTGAACATTAAGGATCGTGTTCATGAGATTGTCAAAAAAGTTCTTCTCAATATGCATGACATCTAATTATGCCTTAGCAGATGACCTCCAGTATGGCAGATCCCAGAAAATACTTTTTTGTGCCAGTTATGTAGTTCTCCAACAGCATCTACCGAAAAACGCTCATGTCACCGACTTCTGGCGTCTTTCTGCACCAAAATCTCTTAGTTGTATCTTTCAAATCTTTCCCACAAATTTCCGGAGGGGACTGTCAAACACCCCTTTGTCTTCGTAAACAAATCCTACTCCTACGATATGGATGATCAGGTGGTAGGAATCTCCTGTGACAGTCAAAACCAACACGTTTTCCTTCGTGCTTTAGTTGGAAAGCATCAGTGTTATCTTGACAATATGGACGATAGCCTTCCATGCGTTGTCCATCCAGACACATACCATATGCTGGAAAATCAATTGTCCACATTAGTACTGCCCGCATTGAAAGTTTCTTACACGAACATCGTATGTTTCAGCACCTTGAGCCCATAGTTGTTGCAACTCATATATTAGTGGCTGAAGAAACACATCAAGTGATCTCTTAGGATGCTCTGGTCCGGGAACGAGAATCGAGAGAACAAAAACTCTCGTCGCAAGCACAAGTTTGGGGGGAGGTTTTATGGTGTAAGAATGACGG
>NW_026015818.1:0-31408 GCF_020379485.1 Brassica napus | reverse complement strand
TGACTCTGTCTCACACGTTACCTTGTGATCTCACGATTTCACTGAGGACTACCATACCACTTGGTGGTGGCTTGGGGTTTGGTTGAGGCCAGTTCGTGTTTGTCCTCGGGCCCATTCTGAGGGCTTGAGATTACACTGCCACGAAATTGAAGATGCCACGATTAAGCTTTAGTAACAAGAAAGTTGCATAAGTTTCTTATTGAGCGATCAATTTTACCTCTCGGGATCAGCTTCATCAGAAGATTTTTGGGTAACCTCATGTTCCTCTTCTTGTGACTGCTTGGTTCACTGGTGTCATTGCCAGATGCGTTACCTCTTCTTTTCTTTCCGGCCTTCAAGTTTTTCAACTGCAATCAAATCCCCTCCGTGTAAGCCTTTCTTCTCTTTTTTCTGAAGGCAATGCTCCTTCTTCATGATGATGCAGTGGAAGCGATGTCTCCGGAGGATTCTTGAATATCAGATGGTGTATGCTTTATCCATGAAAATGGAGTGGCGGATGAAGGGCTTCTTGAGCCATTGTTTGAGTTATAACCATCTTTGCTATACTCACAGTGCTGATTCCATTTGCAAGTCTAGTTCCTCGTCCCGAGTAACAACAACCTTCTGCTTCAAAGCAGACACTTTTTCCCAGCTACGCTCTAAATTAGACAGCTGCATTTAGCCATGGACATATCATCTAACGTAACTTTCAGATTCTCCAACTTCTTCAGCTCTTCAACCTCGTGTCTGATTTTTCTCTTTCGATCGACATATGCCTTTGCGTCTCTAGTTTCTCTCGTTGAACCTTTAGCTCCTCAACCGAATCCTTCAACTCAGACCACTCCCTCTCCCTCCTCTCACGGTCCAATTTGATCTCCAGCCTCTCCGCATCCAACCTCTTTAGTTCCACTTGGACATGTTCTAAGTCTTTCTTCGCCGACTCCTTGAGGGACTGTATACGCTCCTCTTCCAACTTCTTCTCTTGCTCAAAAGCCTTCTCTCTCTCCCTCGAGAATTCTCCAGCTCTTCTCGTCTGTTCTCAATGCAATACTCCAGCTCTCTTTCTGCGTCTCGATACCCAACAAGAAGTCAGCACGTTCGCGCTGTATCTTGCCAAGCACTCTGAATGTTCCTCCACCATTTTATTCATGAATTCTTCACGCTCTCGGTTTAGCGCCTCCACGTCGTTCTTGTGCTGATTTCTCAACGCATCCCTTTCCTCCTGATGTTATCACGCGTCCTTGAGATACATCGAGAAAGCCTCTCTTTGACGAGTGATATACTCCGTTCTTTTCTTAACTCTTCCCTTTCACGTCAATGTGTTCCCACTCGGCTTCAAATTTAGCTTTTCCACCTTCATTCTATCTGCTTCAGCAAGGAGTTCAAGCTTTTGACCCCTCATATCATCTAGCTCCTCCTTGAGTTTCATCTCCAGAATGGTAATTCGCTTGTCTCACTCTTCAGGGCTTCAAGCTTTTCCGTTGCAGAGTCAACACGTTTTCTCTTGTCTTCTAATGAAATCAAAGCCTGCTGCAGATCTGAGTCTAACTTTCTTAACCGTTCCTTCTCATTCTCCAGCAGATTTGTCTTACGGCTGATATCTTCCTCTGTAGCATTCAAATGCTTCTCTTCCTCGTCAAGACTATAAGACCTCTCTGTTATATCCTTTTCTTTCTCTGCCAATATCCTCGATTGAACTTCCAAGTCATGTCCTTTTCACCAACTAGGTCTTCCTTCTGCTTGATATCAACCTCTCTTAGTTCCCAAGCCCGTCTCTTCTCTCGATTTCATCTTCCGCCATTTGCACTTACTTTCCAACTCAGCTTCCACAACGGATTTTCTTTTCCTCAGGATAACTTCTTGATTCGCTAAGACCTTCTGAATCAGTCCTGTATTGATTGTTTTGAAAGCACTTTAACTCTCGCAAACAACTGAGCACAAAACTAAAAGTATGAATGATAAACAGAAGGTACGTTGAACTAAACAAGTAAAACTCACAGATTCCTTGCTGGCAATTTTTTCCTCAGCAACAAGCAGCTCTTGCTCTTTCTCAAGTAGTGAAGATTCCCTTTCAGAGACCGCCTGTTTTATGCCTCATATAAGTTTTTTGGTCAAGGTGTTAAGCAAAATAAATAAAAATGACAGTACTTATGTGTATACAAACCACTTCTCGTTTAGCAAGCGAGGCTAATTCGATCTCCAAACTGAACTTTTTATCCTCCAAGGCTCTACGTTCCTCCTCAAATGTGGTTTTTGCAGACTCTAACCCCTTTTCAAGTTCAGCTAATTCTTGGGATCTACCAAAAATGTTGATCTTCTCGCTGATTTAGTGAAGCTTTAGCATCCAATAATCGTTCATGCTCTTGCTGCAAGCTCTTCGTCTCTCACTTAAAGTCTGTCGCTCAATAACAATCTCGTTCTCTCTCGTTTCAGACCTAAACCATGGAATAAAAGAACCAACACAGATTAATACTACTACTACATCAATAGCACAAGCCCAGTAGTGCGGTTAACCGAGACAGTAGAAAAACTTACTCAGATTTGAAAGATGCAAGACGCCGAGCAAGATCATCTTGACGACTTTCAACTTCCTTCAATTTTCTCTCTGCAATCCGGTGATACCGGTTAGCTTCTGATTGTAAAGCTTCAGCTGCGCGCATTTTTGCTTCAGCATCTGCAAATTTCTTGAGAGCATCCTCAATCATAGTATGAGCCTCAGACATTTTACTCCCAGCAGAAACTTTGGTCTCAGCACATTCTGCACGAATCTCATGCAAAGTCTTCTCCAGCTGAGGACAAAAAAAAAAAAAAAAAAAATCAATAAACAATACTGGGAGAACTTATTTTTTTTGCTCGCTCTCAAAAGATAGGGACTTACACTCGAAATACACTCTTTTGCAATCCCAACATCCTTGTTCAAACCCTCTTCTCGTTTCTTGGATTCGGCCAAGGCAGAGACATATGCAGAGGTCTCGCCTATGTGCTAAGTCAGCTTCATCAACAGATGCCTTAACTTCCTCATACTTGGACAACAGTTGGTCCTTCTCCAAAATGAGAAGACCCATGTTGTGTTGATAATCATAGACCTGCATCCAGATTATGAAAAAGAAACTGACCATTATAACAATCAATAGCTCAAAAGAGAAACAAAATCGAGACTTTTAAAACTTCCAAAAGCAAAGCAATTACTCTAATAAACAAGCAATTAATTCCTTCATTATATTCATGTGAACTTATTAGAACTAAACATTAACGACACAAGCTAATCCCACCAGCTAACCCTTCAATTTTACCGAATGAAATTTTATCAGTGAATGAGAATTTCAGGACGAATCAAGGAAAGCAAACCTCAGATTCGAGCTTGGCGATGTAAGCGATTAGGGCGGCTTTATCCCTCTGTTTAATCGATTGTTCATCAACCCAGCTTCCTTGAGCCGCTTCCACATGACTTCTTCGTCACTCAAAGGGCTTTTTAAAACCCTAGAACCAGGCGTAACCGCTAATCTGGTAGTAGCCGGCGTTCTCGGGAGTCGCTCCGAACTATAAGTCGCCATCGCCGCTACCACCAATTGAACCCCCAAATGTCTCCGATATTCGAGATCAGAACCACGACTATAGTCTCTTCACTTTTCTCTCTCTCTCTCTCTCTCTCACACACAGCAAAGAATAGAAGAGTGGCGTCTCTCTGTCTCGCTTATTTTTAGTCAAAACTCAAAAGTATCAGCGGTAGCGTTTTAACATGTTCGTTTCAAGCGGCTAAAACCAAGAAATTTCAATATGGAGTTTAAAAGGGGTGATTATATATGGTAATTAAGATTTTCGACTCTTTTCCAAAGCAAAACTTATAGTATTTACTTAATTCACTCTCTAATCATTAAATGTATCATTCTCTCTGTCTTTCACTTACAAGACAAGTATCATGTGTTTGAGATTTAAATATTCAGAGATTTGTGATTCTTTAAGATGATCTTTACGAACTTGACAGATGTGTTTGGTGTGTAGCCCACTAGCCTGCCAGCCCATACATTTCTTGAGTTAGCGTGTATTTATTATTTTCAATAACCCAAATCAAAATTTATTTATCAAACACACTAGTAGTGAACACCGAGAGCTTACAAAGATTTATTCAAACACGCCGAGAGCTTGCATAGATTTACTCAAACACGATGTGTTACAGAGTTTGCAGATTCTGAGTAACTGATCAGAGATTATTTTACATTGTCATCTTACCAAGAACGTTTAACAGAGAACGTTCTCTTGCCACATGTGTTACATCGTTCTCTTACCAAGAACGTTTTAGCAATGGAAATTGAGCTTCTTTTTCTAATCGATAAGTTCTGATCCACCCTTGGATCAACCCTATCTCGGCTTCTCGCTGCTCCACTAGCCATTTTGGGTCTTCTGGAGTTGAGGGTCGTAGATCCAAATGATGTCCACCTAAGAAAAAAGATCTGATCAGTAGTCTAAACGAGAATGGATGATGATGATGATGATGATATGATTATGATGTTCTGTCATAGGTACCAAAATTGGTCTTACTATCGACTTGAATAGTGGGGTTTTTGCGATTCTATGAAATGACTACTGATATTATGATCAAAAGGTTAAAGGCTTTAACTTAACGCCTATGCGAATGAAACCAACAGATAAGTTTGGGCGAGATATAATATGTTGAGGCTATTAGTTATACCTTCTTCTGTGACAAGAGCAACAATGGTACTGGATAAGTTCTTCAGAACACTGCATTTTACGAGCCAGGCACTCATCTGGATTACGACATTAGTTTTGAAAATAGCTTTCGAGATCTGAGTAAAGGGAATAAATCCTTACTGCCACCACTCCAAGGATCTAAAAGACCATTTGAGAAAATGATGTTGCTTCCAAACGACTTCAAGGCGGTCTCTATGTCCTTTTACATTGGAGGGAGAGAGTGACAGTAAAAATTCAGATCATGGCCATCCAAGAATCTTGAGTTATAAAAAGAAGAAGTTTTACATGTCCACCGAGCTCTGTTGTGACCCACCTAGGCCTTGGATTGACTCCGAATGTATTCCAGCAATCCTCTTTGTATGAAGAATAATTAAAATCGTAAGCTGTAAACATGCTGTTTTCTTGGCTGCTAGACATGGGCATTACCATCTCCGTGCACGCCTGTTGTAAACCAAAGGCATAAGGATTATTAACCATAAAGTTTCTGTAAAAGGAAGATAAACATAGCAGTTATTCTTCAGACCTGCCAGTTCCACCCATCCAAACCATGAGGGTCATCATCCAACTCGAAGCAGCCAACCTTCCCAGTATAGTTGTAGTACACATACTCCTGCGTATATGCGTTCTAGGATGCTAGCATCACTACTAGCCCCATCAATCTTTCTGCAAACCTACAGAAAGATAAAATCTTATTAAATTCAAAGGACGAACTTAAACAATAGCTGGATGCAACAAGCGAGCCATTAAAGCATAGCCTCGTAGGGTCATTCAAGTAAAGATGACAACAATGCAGATGAGGTAGCCAATGTCCAAACTATTATATGGTTTGGAGAATATGTCACTAGGAAAACCTTTCAAAAGTATACCTCTTTGATGGGATGTCCAGGCAAAGGCATCATAAAGTCAGCGGGATATGGATAGTCCACCATTGCCAAATAACTATAAGCAGAATCCAGCCAGTCCGAAAGGTCATCAGTACTGTTCAACGCCCTGAAAAACAGAGACACCACTCAATTTAGCTCAAATACAAATAGATGACAACAAACATTAAACCAAACTCCAGTTTTTCTTGCTTACCTACAAAAATGAAAAGTTTTCGACAGCTGCTGAAGACCATTCTCTTTCTGACCCTCGGCTATAATTGCATCCCACGAGTTCTTTATGGTGTTGAAGCAGGTACTACTTTCACGCTACCAGCCAAAAAAAAAACAGTCACAATAAGAAGTAGAGAAGATCATACGACTAACAAAAAGCAAAAAGATGTACCTTGAAATCATTAGATACAATGTCATAAAACGTCTGAGGAGGTACAATATCTTCAAACTGAAGAATAGGAGCTGAAGAAGCTAATGCTCCAATTGCAATGTGAGGATATTTAAGCCTCATCCATGCTGCCAACACTGTTGTTTTCCATCATTAGCAAAAAAAATCACTCAAAAAGCCTCATTCCACCAACCAACACAAAGAATACTCATATATGATCGTTTGACTTACTTCCACCATATGATCCTCCAAACAACACAACTGGGGATGCTTCAGCAGACAAGTTCCGTTTCAAATCAGTGACGAAAACAGCAAAATCAGCAAGAGCTTGCTCAGTTGTGAGATACGATAACGTGGTAGCGTTCTTGTAAGCTTCGTCCCTGCTTCCATAAGGCATCGACTCTCCATAATACCTATGCTACACACAACACAACATCCCTATAAAATCAGTAACGAGATTCTTCTTTCCAAGGCTCTAATCAAAAACAACATCAACGAACCTCAGGGAACACAAGCAAGGCGCCAAACTTGGGAGCGATCTCCCAAATGAATCCAGAGTTTGTAGCGAACCATTCGATATCGCCTTCGTTGCCGCAGTAGAGGAAGATAGGTCCGAGCTCAGAAGCACCGGTCCAGTGATCGGAGTTGATCAAGTAACGCTGCGAGAATTTCGGAAGATCCGCGAAGCTGAAGTGGTCAAGCTGCTGGGAGAAGTACTTAGTTTCGTATTGGTACGAGTTTCGATCTCCCCCGAACAGCTGGATTCTGGCTCGGTTCTGGAAACGAGGAAAACGAGGCACGGAGACGATGAAGTGGAGAAAACGAGGACGGAAACGAAAGAGATGATCAGAACCAGTCGGAGATCGCTCGCCATTTTTCTCTTGGCTGGTTTTTCTCAACAAGATCGCAACCACCCGTCACTCCCACACTGGTCACTGGTGGGTTTAAACCGCACTGAGCCGAAACTTATCATAAACCGATATCATTAATCAGAAATCAAACCATGTTTCCAAAACCGAATCAACCCAACATTTTAATCGAACCGTGGTTCTACAATTTATACGATTTAAACCAATTCAATAATTCAGTTTCAAACCTTTTAAATCAGTTTAAATGTTTAATTAAATAATAATAATAATATTAATACAAATCTATAATTTTTCTGTTCTGTATATATAATTTTTAATTTATTAAAATAATTTATAATTAAGAGCTGAAGCTCATGAGAGTCTGTATATATAATTTTTTAATTTATTAAAATAATTTATATTTATATAAACTAAATAAATAATTAGTTAACGCGTAAAGACTTACCACTATTTGTTGAACACTAAATCAGACTAATCATATATGTTTGATTACTTTTATTGATAACGAAGTAAACCAAAATCATTCAAACAGGAATGAAACTCTCTAACAAACATATATGGTTTCCGCAGTGAAATTATTTGATGATAAGCAAAGATTCTCATGAATCTTTGCTTTTGTGTCTTCTTTATACAGACTCTCATGAGCTTCAAGAGCTGACGCTGTTATATATTTCCTTGATGGATCATTCAGGGGAGGATAGGGGTGATGGGATCAGGTTGAAGAGCTTTGTGAACAAGATCAGTTTGCTCCTTGACATGAAGCTGGTAAAAACCAGTGGCTGTAGCAGCTGAAGGAAGACGCCCAACGTATTTGATGTCGTTGAAGCTTCCTCTGTTCAGTGCTTTCATGGCCGTGCACAGCCTTGGTGCTATATACTGATATGCTCCCATGTTCATCGGCTCTTCTTGACACCACACTATCTCTGCATCTGTTTAAAAAAGCCACACAAGAATCAAACACAGTCCCCGTTTCCTTTTTACTATGTTTTAAGTGACTTACTTGGATATCGCTTTAGTTCTCTCTGAATGAGATCGTAAGGGAATGGACAAAGCTGCTCCACTCTGCAAATGGCTATATCGTTTGTTCCAGACTTTTGTCGCTCTTCGTCAAGCTCATAGTAGACCTGGATCAACAAATCTCAACTAAGTCACAGAATCTGAGAGTTCTTCAAAAGCATAATTAAAAAGGAAACTGTTTTTACCTTCCCAGAGCAGAGGACTAGACGTCGGATACCTTCTTCAAGATCAGAGTGACCACTTTGATCTTTAATCAACCGTTTAAACCTGGTTCCTTGCTTGTCAAACCCAGGATGTCCTTTAACATCATCGAACTCCGAGAGGTTAGATACACACTTTTTGTGACGAAGCAAGTTTTTGGGAGCCATCACTATAAGAGGCTTGCGGAAATCCCTGTGTATCTGCAAATGGATGACATCAAGCGTGAGAAAAAACAAACAAGTAGAGAGTAGCAATCTTTTTATAAACAATCTTTTACCTGGCGACGCAGAACATGGAAGTAGTTGGCAGGGTGTAGTAACATTAACAATTTGCCAATTACACTCTTGAATCTGCTTCCTAAGAGTTGGATCCATCTCAGGGATGACAAAAGGATTGTCATCGCTCATCTGCAGTAGGACTGGTTAGTGAAGAGAAGCATAACGTTTAAGTATCCGGTGATAAACTCGTTGGTTAGAAGTACCTGAAGGAAACGTTCTAATCTTCCACTGGAATGTTCAGGACCTTGACCATCATATCCATGAGGAAGCAGAACTACTAGCCCGGTTTGACGGAGCCATTTGGCTTCTCCACTGCTTATGAACTGATCAAACATCACTTGGCGCCATTGGCAAAGTCTCCAACTGAGCCTCCCATATTACCAGAGAATTCGGGTTTTCCATCGAGTAACCCAGTTCGAATCCCAGAACACCAAACTCTGAAAGAGAGCTGCATAACAAAAAAAAAAGATCATGTAATAACAATTGAAAGCTGGTGACTATCTCATGAGATTCAGAAAACATTACCTGTTGCTGACGGTGAACATTTCAGGGTCTTGGTTCATGGTCAGGTGATCTAAGGGCAATACTCCTCGCCGGTTTCTTGATCGTGAAGCACTGAGTGCCTATGACTGAAAGTCCCTCTTTCAACATCTTGACCACTTAGCCGAACATGGTTGCCTTCCACAACTAGTGTAGCAAAAGCAAGAGCTTCTCCAAGTCCCCAGTCGATGCCTTCTCCTGACTCGATCATCTGAGCACGTTGTTCATAAACTCTTTTCACTCCTCTGTGTGGCTTGAAGTTCTCTGGAAAGGTTGAGATTGCTTTCCCCACGTTCTTCAAAATCTCTGGCTTCACACTGCAACAGAACAAAGGAATAGTTTCACAGGCCAAAAGCAACTCGACAAACTAAACAAAATGAAAATGTTTGTACCCAGTGTTACGGATCCTAGAAATCTGCTCCGGTGACTTGAACCCAGTCCAATGACTTGCCAGCCAGTCACGTTTTTGTGGAATATACTCTTTACTTGCCTCAAATTCTTCATTGAGGATAGAGCTTACTTTCTTTTGAATCTTATCAATATCTTCTTTCGTTACCTGTCCAGATTCCACAAGCTTCTCTTGGTAGATTTGAAGCGACGAGGGATGACTGCGTATCACCTATCAACAACAGTTAAAACATCCGTTAAAAAAAAGAAATTAGAATGAAACAAATAAAAAAAAAAAAAAAATCAAGAAATGGACAATAAAACAGCCAGACCTTGTACATCTTTGGTTGT
This sequence comes from Brassica napus, assembly GCF_020379485.1. Classification (NCBI taxonomy): domain Eukaryota; kingdom Viridiplantae; phylum Streptophyta; class Magnoliopsida; order Brassicales; family Brassicaceae; genus Brassica; species Brassica napus. The sequence continues at coordinate 21,813 of NW_026015818.1, read as the reverse complement.
GTGAACGACGGTTCGTCTATCTCGTTATGCCCAAAGCGACGGTAGCACACCAAATCAACAACAACATCAGAATGGAAAGTCTGGCGCCACTCCGCAGCAAGCTCACACGCATGCACCACCGCTTCAATATCATCAGCATTGACATGGAAAATAGGGGCATCCAAAGCCTTGGCGACATCAGTGCAATACTGCGAAGACCTTCCCGCCCTTGGATCGGTTGTGAAAGCCACTTGGTTATTCACCACAATGTGCACTGTCCCCCCGGTGCAGTAGTTAGGAAGCGCGCTAAGATGCAGAGTCTCATACACCACCCCTTGTCCGGCAAAGCTACCATCCCCGTGGATCAAAATACCCATGTTCTTTGTCCTTTCCCCGTCTTTGGTGTAATACTGTTTCGCTCTGGTTTTACCCATCACGACAGGATCCACCGCTTCCAAGTGACTGGGGTTCGCCAACAAAGACAAGTGAAGATGCTTCCCTCCTCTAGTCGGGCGATCATAAGACGTGCCCAAGTGGTACTTCACATCCCCCGTTCCCGTGTAGAGCCCAACTTCATCCACCGGCCTAGTCCCGCCGCTAAACTCGCTGAAGATCTGACGCAGAGGCTTCCTAACAACGTCCCCAAAACGTTGAGCCGACCCCTGTGAGGCATACCGATAACAATGTTCTCCACTCCAAGATCCGCAGCCCTGTCGAACATCTCCTTCATCCCAGGGATCAAAGACTCGCGCTTCGAGTCCGAACCTCTTGGCCGTGGTCCACTTAGTCGCCAAGAAGTTCTCAAACTGCGTGCTCCACGTAAGCCTATCGTAAATCACCACGCGGCGCTCGCTGTTGTACTGCCGAGGCGTCGGCGTCTCGATCTTGTCTCTCAGCCAGTTGCATTTATCCCTGTCCGCAATGTGCATGTACTCATACCCGATAGTTCCACAGTACGCCTGCTCAAGCCTCGAAAGTATAGCCCTCAGCGTCTGAACGGGGCGGTTCTCGGAGAGAAACCCGGACATCCGCCACACGCCGAGGAAGAACTCTCTGTCGAGATCAGCCTCGGAGAAACCGTAGAGACCGGGCGTTAGATCCTCGGGGATCTCTCGTTCCTCTAAACCCAGAGGGTCGAGCTTGGCCTTCATGTGGCCGTTGACCTGGTAAGCTCTGACGAGGAGCAGCAGACGCATGCTTTCTTGAATGGTCTGCCCCGAGATCCCAGGGGACGTGGCGGCTTGGCCCACGAAGTTTCGGAAGAAGTTGTCCCAGGACTCGTCGACGCTGTTGGGATCGGCTTCCCAGGCTCTCTGCAGCTCCTCGAGGTACACGCTGCTGGTTCCGTCTAGGAAGCTGTCGGTGAGCTTGGAGAGAGGGACGGGGCGTGGGATGGGGACGGCGTTTGATTTGAGTGATGTAGAGTGGAAACATCTCGCGTGAGAAGAAGGTAGAACCCTAGACTGAGAGAGTGTTCTTCGTATGGCAAGCTTTGCCAGAGAGGAACCAGCTGCTCTAAACCAAACCATAGCTTTTATCGATGATCTACGTTTAACAACAAACCCTGAAAATGATCCATTAAATAATTCAATTAAAATACTCAAAAGAAAAAAAAAAAAAAAAAAAAACAAAGTAGATAAAGAGTAACCTATTATAATATCTCATGCAAAGCACACACAAGAGTTTAGAAATCTGAAGCGAAAACAACCTATTATTTCGATAGTTTATCAGCGATCTGACCCATTCAGATCATGAAATAAAATTAGAAACCCCGAAAATTGCAGATCGGGGCTTAGAAGATTTGAGTTTGTGGTATTTACCGTGAGAGAGTATAAACATAAAAACTACGAAATTAAGCAAAATTAAGGGGAAGGAGAAAAGGAAAACGAACCTCCTGGATCAAAAGATGGAGGAGCCTTCTTCACTGAAGTGACAGAGAAAGAAAGAAAGAAAAGTAAAGAAACTGCACCGCTTTAAATTACCCCCGTTTGGCTACAAGGATAAGTATATAATCAGCACGATTAATACAATAAACTGGGCCTTTAGTAATATTATCATATAGTGGGCTTATCGGCCCACACTCGTAACATTCGAATTCGTTACACTAAAGAACTCTGAAGCTTTTCTAAAGACAATTGCGGAAGTTGAAGAAGAAGACTGCCTTGTAAATAGAATCTAGTCTAGGGTTTACGAATTCGAGGTAGATGATGATGATGGAGGAGTCAATAGAACGCGCGAGATGCGAGGAACTAGCGAAATCTTCGTCCTTCTACCGGAAAGTTTACTCGGAGGTGAGTCATTGTTCATCAATGGGCCTTTTGATTGCTCGCAAACTCAATTTCTGGGGTGATGATGAATGATTGTAGATAGAGGAAGTTGGATGGGAATCACTAAGGAGGCTAGGTGGAGATTTAACGCTTTTCAGCTTTCAACATTCTGTAAGTTGTTGGTGATGTGATGAGTCTAATTGCATTGTATTGGCTACTATAATGGTTCTCCAATGTTAGCTTTGTTGAATTTGTGAACATGTACAGAGATAATAAGGGAAGAGCACACATCTTAGAACTTCAACTCGATAGGGACTATCCTAAATGCCCACCTTCTCTTTCCTCGGTTTGTTTTTCTTTTGTGTGTTTGTGTGAACGTTCCAGATACTCTCCTTAGTGTGTCTCTCTCTCTATTTAGGATGTGCCATACATGTTTACTTTAGAATGGTCAACAAGCTCAAGGCTGAAGGATGTGATGCACCAATTCCAAAAGGTACAACACTTTGCTACAAGTGATCACTAATCAGCAAAACACATGATCTCTGTTTTCTCTTTTTTATCAGCATCTGGACAGTCTTCAAGATTTTGGTCTGTCTTGGACGATATCGACAAGTCTCTTTGTGTTGTTGGTGCTAAGCAGCCATCTCGTGCTTCTCCTAGCCGTCGGATTCATGCTGGTTTAATAATAATACCTTTACTCTCTAGTTCTGTGTTATAGCTAAATTTTACTTTTATTTTTATGTAATTGATTCGATGTTTTCAGGGAAGGATTGCAATATCATTGCTCATATCAACTTCAACGACCCTAAATCTCTACCAGAGTATGTGATTCTAGCAAACAGACAGTTACATTAACCTCTTTTCTTCGAACATTATTCAATAGTGTAAGTTACTTACTTAGACAGGTGCCGTTTTGTTGGTACTGAGCCTATAGCTGTGAACAACTTGTATATGATATGGAGAAGAAATAGCAAAAAATGGTAAACCTTTTTGTCTATTATCTCCCGTTGTAAATCTCTCTCGATAGAGTCTTATAGCATGGAATTGTCAGAAAAACTGAACTTTGTTGGAAGCATGAATCAAAGCTAATTGGCAGGTCAAAGGAAAAATCATCCCTGAGAACCTCGAATGTACTCTAGCTACTGAGCTTCCAAAGCCTCTAGGTCTCCAAGTGGAAGATGATCCTCAGCAAGTTGAATGCGGGATTTGCTATGCCCAGTTTCTACCAACCGGTGATTCCTTGAACCTTCATAAGTAATCATTTGCTGACAGTTCACTGACTTCTCATTTACTGTGACAAAAGATGAGGAGCTCGGAGCTAGAAGTGGGACGCGAACAGACTACACATGCGAAAACATCAGTTGCAACAAGTCTTTCCATAGCCTTTGCCTCACCGACTGGTTAAGGTCTATCACAACAACAAGACAGTAAGTTGAAACCTTAAATCCCTTCTCTCTCTCTCTCTCTCTCACACACACACACAGACACAAGTCTTATACTCTGAAGCTCATATATGATTTCAATTTCTTGTAGGTCATTTGATGTTCTATTTGGGAACTGCCCTTACTGTTCAGACCCGGTCGCAGTCAAAATCAACAACATGAACAAAATAGATTAGATAAATCATCACCATAGTCCCAAACCCATTCTTCCTAGTTATGATTTTGAATGCTCTAATGAAACATGATATAAGTGAGAGTTGGTACAATGAGTGATGAGCGATGAGCAGTGAGGACAAAACTCCCTTTTTCACTGTTTCATTATGTACTGTTTTAAGATAGAACTCATGTAGCTTTTCCAATAGGAAATGTGAATGTACCCTCATTTTTTTTCCTTCTGACCACTCAATTCCAGTGCTGATCTATCAATCACCATCAGTGTGTGAGTTTCTTCAAGCAATAACTATTTCACTTGCCTTTTTCTCCACGGCCACAAGCCTTCTCCAGCTGTTGTAGTACTGTCGGTGCCTTAAGAAATCGAAGAAATCGTATAACCCTTTTCCAGACCAATCAAAACCCATAAAATAAAAGATTAATAGTGGTTTGTATAATGTAAGTTTATCCTTGTCCACGTACAAATTACAAAAGAAATATCAAATTAGTAAATCTGGTATGCTTATTAACTATAGTACTACTTGTTAGAAAACAGTGAGAAACTAGTTCGTGTCAGAAAGTTGAAATATTAGATATGGAATCAAATTCCCATTAATTCTGAATGGTTTTCTTGGCATTTCTCTATGAGCTACACATTATTTCAACAAGTTCTGAACTTGATTAGACATTTTTCTCTTAAGGTTTAATGCAAATCTGACGCCTTTGTGGAACTGGGACCATATGGCCAAACCAATTATATATATTGTCTTGTGCAACATATCATTGTGACATTTAAACATGGTTTATTCATTCATGTTCTTGTGTTCGTGATTTTAGTGGTTTATCGAAAACATATGGTAAATTATAAGTTTGTAACTCCAAGGGAAAAACAAATAATATACGTACGTATAAAGTTGTTTTCAAAACATTGCATACTATAACATTTTATATTTCAATTGCATAACCATATATTTATGCACACCACGTACTTGCGTATGTGCACAATTGCATAAAAGACATTACAATCCAATTTTTCTCGCAATTATATAAACGTACAAGAAGAAACATGATCATTGTACGTACGTCTTGTACATGGTATTATTTCAAGCATGACACTCGATTGGTGGGACAGGATACCTTGACTTGTCGGTACAATAATCATATACCATATGGTTTACTCTAACCCAACGGTAACGTCGAGCTTCCACGGCGTTAAGTGACTGATAAGCGTAGCCTTCCCACCAATTGTGAGGGTTCGATGGACAATTGGTGGGTCCAGGAACAGGACAGCCTTCGATGTCGAAATCTTTGTAATAAGCATAAAAAGGAGCTTTGCTCCAATCAATTTTCTCTAATCCTCCACGTGTCGCCCAATCATCGGCTTCCATAGTGTGAGTAAACTCCATGGGTTGTGATGTTGGGTAGGCTATGTTCTTGGCTTGGTTGTTTTTGTATTCTCTTATTGGTACATCGTCCACGTAAAAACTAATCAACCAAATATTACCACGTTAAATTATGGGGGTTTAGACAGTCAGTAAATAGTGAAAAAAAAAAGATTAAATTATACACGTCAAAAGTATATGAAACTTTAGCAATGAAATAAAAACTGAGAAGTTATAAAATATTCTAATGTACTTTTTCATTTGGTTAATGGTGAATGAGAGGGAGAAGCTTACACAATGTGTTTGTGTGACCAAAGGATACTGTAAGTGTGGAAATCCAAAGATGGGTCGAACCAAAGATTAACCTTTGTTCTATCTCTCCTTTGCCATGAGCAAATATGTTTGTTTGCACCGAGTAAGGTGGCCACTTCGGTTTCCCAAGAACTCAAAATCTAGTTCATCCCGTACGGTGTCTGTATCCGAGTTCATCTACAGACATATGAATGATTAGACTATGTTTTGGATGCATATGCGTGTGTTTGTGGTGAATGTGTGAAGAGAGTTACAAAACTTACGTAGAAGGCGGTGACCGTACCGGCAGAGTCGCGGGAATGAGAATGAGTTTGATCTTCATGCTCACTTTTCCGAATAGATACTTTTCTTTGGAAGAGAATCCACATCCTTATAGAAACGAGTTTAAGAAAATTACATAAAAGCTCATTAATGTTTGACATGTTTAAGTGGTTTAGTTTGGTTTACCAGTGCTCTGGTCAAGGACAAGTTGGATAGCTTTTCCACCGTCGACTTGACGGATGTGAGATCCCGACCATGCGGCTTTGAAATCCTCGGCGAATGTCGTAGGCCGTGCTGAAATCTTGATGAACATTAGCGTACAAAGAGTGACAATGCAAAGAAAATGAGTTTTGGCCATCATGGTCGGCCTTTATAACGATGATAAAAAATATGTTCGAGTGACTACTTGTGAGTTTGTTTTTAAATTGAGAAGAGAATGATAAGTGTGCATGCAATTTATATACGCAATTTTTTGTTGCCAATGGGAATCGAGGATTTAGGACGATGACGTGGATAGTGGTAGCATTGAACACAAGGGGACATCATTTAGCTTTCCACACAGCTAATTGCAAGCAGTCTCTTGCCCTACTCATTTATTAATCTCTTGCTAGTTTTTATTGTTAGCAAAATGCTACTAAAATTCTAAGGATGTTAATCACTGAATAACTTATGCTAGACTATATGCATCCATCGACATGCCTAAAATACACAAATGTTATAAGAAAAAATGTTTTTAATCATCATCGTTTTCATATATGATCATTTTCTTAAATGATCTCAAATCTCAAAGCCATCCATTAGATTAATGTGAAATGTGCAGTTATAATACATTGTGTTTCAATTTTTTTGTCTAGAAGAAACAATGCGAAAAAATATTGAGGCAGAAAATGTACATGAACGTGTGGCTTATAACCTCGAAAGGGTGTAATGTCTCAATCAAATGATGGTTGTGGATACGTGAACATAGAGAACATATGGTTCTAATTATTTTGACGTAGAGAATTTATAATATGAGGGTTTATATCCATTCATGTCTCCCCATGGGCCTCCTCTAACCTACCAAATACTTGTTTCTCTCCAATTAGATAAATAAATAAAGGATAAGAAAATTTTTACGCATATCTCGGATCATATTAGAGTTTGTAGAAAGCTGATAGTAATCTGGAGAGTTGCCACAAAGCAAATCTTCTTCACACTATAACATCAACGGAGTGTAATTCGGTTTTTTAACGTCTCCTTGCAATTTATAATGTTCCAATAAAACTATTCTGTATTAATATCTTTTTGAACATGGATAAATTTTGGCTTTGAATTACCTCACAAATACAGAAAGGGTCGAGCGTAGATCTAAAACAAACGTTTTATACCAAATCACATGGTATTTGGTCTACTTTAACTCAGACCATTAATTTAATATATAGGCCCATATAATAATGGCCATGTCTAAACTATATCCAATTTACGTTTGCTGTCCACTTAATTTAAACTTTTATTTCGTTTTTAAAAATTAATATTTTTGTGTGCAAATTTGACTAAGATCTTTATAATATTGTTTGAGAAATAGTTTTTTACATGTCGCGCTCACGTTAACTCTCACGGGGGGTTGATACGATGATACCTTTAATGAATCAAATATATCTAATTATAATTATTAAATATTTTTCTATTTTTTTTCTTTTTTATATATATTTTGTTTTCTTTATTTTTTTCAAATAACCAATATAACAAAGAAAATTTAAAAATTTAAAAAACAAAAATATCTTTTTATATATAGTAGTGAATTCACAATAAGGAAAGTTCACAAAATAATCATGATTTAAAGTAAAGAAATAATTTTCCATTTTAAAATATAATCTTAAAAACATAATATAATTTTAAAAGTATTAAGTATTTTATTTAAATCAATCTATTTTCAAATTATTACAAAATAATTTAAATAACATAAATTAAGATATCTTAAATGAATAAAATTTAATTAATCTATCTTTTTATTTAATTTCCCCTTTATATTTTTCAAATAACATATATGATAAGTAAAAATATTAATAAATTTAAGACGAATACATTTTATATATATAATGTGATATCATAAAAAGGAAATTTTAGAAAAATAAATTGATATTAAAGTAAATAAATAATTTTCCCTTTTAAAATTTATCGGTTATGCTTTTATGTAACTTTGTACCTTTCATCACTTTATTTTACAATTTTGTTTTCTAAATTAACATATACTAAATTACTAAAAAATATATATATATATTTACACATCTAAGATGAAAAACCAAACTAATACAATGAATAGAAATAGTATACTTTAATTTGATGGAATATATGTAACACAATATACCCACAAAATGATTAACAAGACCAATTCAATTTTTTATACAAAGTCAAACATTAAATTAAAAATAATATATTTTTATTTATAGTAATATTTTTATACATATAAATTATAGAACGGTTCAACACATTACAAATAAATATGAAATTTCAAATAATATTATAAATATATTAACCAACTATTACAATTAAGTATTCTGTATAACTTACATATTTATATGCATAAGGTTTCAAAGGACTATCATTGTTGTATTTATTTATGTAACTTTGAATCGTTAACACTTTAGTTTACTTTTACTATTAAACAACATATATTGAATTATACGTAATTTTACTAAAATATGTTTACAAATCTAAGACAATAGTCAAACTACATCAAAATAAGAAAGAGAAATTCCTTAGATTGATATTTTTTAGTTTATTTTCACAAAAATAGACTTCAAGGAAGAAAATGACCAAAATAAGTTTTATTAAAGGGTAAATATGCATTTATACCCAAAGGTTAACTAATCTTAGACTTAGGGTTTAGAGTTAAGGGGTGGGTTTTGGGGACATGGTGTCAATTTTTAAAAAATAAAAATTAATTTTTTTTATTGAATATCAAATTTATTGATCAAAATAGAATAATTACAGATCGGTGACTGAATTAATTAGCCTAGAGAACAAAAAGAATGAAAGAATTGTGGCTGTTATGTTTATGAGCTAACTTCGAACCAGCGCCTAAGCAACCCCTCCAACGGGTGGCCCATGGTGTAGCATAGTGATGAAATAAGGTTCTGAATTTGTTTGTCAATAGTACGAGTAAGCATCTCCTCTGTGACGTCGAGAGTTCCGCTCTCTCCAAATGGTGTACACAACTGTTTGGAAAGCCATTCTCACAAGGATCGAGTCTAAGCGAGTACGGCCTGGTTGCAGCAGTGACACGATTGTGTCATCCCAGTCAGGCGTAATACCCTCTCCGATAAGTTGTCCCGCAGTGTTTAGCCAAATCATAAAAGAGAAAGGGCAAGCAAAATACAAATGCTCCCTTGTCTCATTCACCTCCCCACATAACGTGCAGCCCTGCGTGATGCCCCACAATCTCATTCTATCACCAGTGGACAACCGGTTCCTAAAAGTAAGCCATGCCATGAAAGAGTGGTGTGGCACAGCTTGGCTAAACCAGACTAGCTTCCTCCAGGTTACTCTCTCCTTTTTACTCCGCAATTGATTCCAGGTACTAGCTGAACAGAAACTCTCTTTATACTCATCCTGGTTATATCGCCACAGCGCTATATCAGCACCTGCTTGAGGAGTTGGAAACGTGAACGCGTTGATCTTCTCATAAGTGTTCGGGAAACTCCGATGACCTCTGCTTCGAATCTTCCAGCCATTCTCATCAACCACATCAGCAAATGTTGCCTGTCGGGCAACGCCCAAATATCTTATCCCTATTTCTCCAGTTTCATCCATAAGTTTCCCCATTCCAAGCCAGTTGTCGAACCAGAAAGACACTGATCTCCCATCTTTTACTTCATATCGCAGGTAGTCATAGGCCAGGGGACAAAGCCTTTAGAAGTTTACGCCAGACTCAAGAACCAGAAGCTCCCTCCTTTGCATCCCAATATTAAAAATTTCAAAATAAAAAGAGTCTATCTTGGTCATTTTATTTTTTAAATGTTATTTTGTGACAAAAACTCAAAAATGACTATTTGAGAGAATTGTCCAATAACAAAACTAATCAAAATTTAAGATGAATAACAAAATGTTATAGTTGAATCGGAAAAATAAATGTTATCTAATATATCCAAATAATAACCAAACAGTCGAGATATTATATATCCAAATTATACATTTAATAAAAATAAATAATGTTTTTTAAAACCAATCATATTAATTACAATATAAATAATAGAATAATTTAAAAATAAAATAAAATTTAATAAATTATTATAATATATTTATTTTATAATATTTATACCGTGTATGGGCACGAGAAATTCACCTAGTATCCATGTAAATTTGTTTTTTCTTCGTCATAAAAAGGAGAAGTGGGAATTGAATAAGAGAAAGAGATTAGACCATCTCCAATGGAAAAAATAGAATAACTTTATAATAGAGTTGGATGTTGCTCTAATTGTACTCTATTTTAGAGTGAAAAATAGAGTGATGAACAAAAAATAAAAAAATTACTCTATATATAGGGTAAAAACTAAGTTTACACTATTATAAAGTAGAAAATAGAGAGTACAATTGAAGCATTTTAGTCTAAACTCTATTTTAGAGGGAAAAATAGAGCGGGTGGTTGGAGATGCTAAAGTCAAGGACAAAGTGGTTCACACGTAGCTCAGCTGGTTAGAGCAAAGGACTGTAATTAGAAGAAGAAGAAACAAACCGTTCGTATGGCTCTTGGTATTATGGATAATGAGCTAATAGATTTGATCCAGAAAAAAAAACAAAAACGAAAATAGCTTTACCAAAAGGTTCATAATACCCACAAATAGATCACACAAACGACAACAATCCAACCCAGAAAATAATGTTGTTTATGCTCTGCTTATTACAAAACCATATCACGACATTCTCACTTGGAATCTATCTAGAAAGCAAATATAGATATAAAATTACCAGCAGAACATAGTAAGGATCAGATCCTCCAGTCATACTCACATATCCCCTTGGAAACTGTTGAATCAGTGTTGAGACCATTGTATTATAGATACCTTCTTTAACCATCTCATAAACCGGACTCATCTCCCTCAACTTGTTTAACCGTAAGCTCTGACCGCTTTATCAATCTCTTCCTCAGTGGTAAGTTTACCGATCCCAAACCTAATCGAAGAGTGAGCCATAACCTCATCCACACCCAAAGCTCTCAACACATAAGAAGGCTCCAAACTCGCACTTGTACTAGACACTGCAACTTCCTTCAAACCCATAAAAAGACACAGATTCAGATTTCAATAATATATAGACTCTCCATAGAACCATTCACCACAACCCCCATCAAGCTTCTCTTTAAACCCCATTCAGCAACCTCTTAATCCACTTCTCATCATACTGTGAATATCTTCATCGCCAAGTCACAAGCAACCCCAAGGCCAACAGCTTGCTGCGTAGCCAATGTTTCCACAGTATGATGTCCCTTCTCTTAACCTCCACCATTCATCAATGGCACGAATCATATCCTCGGCCTCCTGATAACATACATAGCACCAATCCCTATTGGTCCAACTCATTGACATAAAATTAACATTCCAATTCTCAACATCAACCAGGTATGAAAACGCAATCTTAAACTCCTTACAAATCCTACCTATCTCCTCCTCCAAAGAGACCAATCTCATTGTAGAATAGCCTCTGTCAACATCTCTAAACCATCAGTTTTCACCAGCCAAGTAAGTCACCTCGAAGCCTTCTCTTGCTGCGAATGCCTGCAAGAATCAAGGACGCCACGTGTGCTCAGTCTGCGTACCGTAATAATCCGATGTAGAATCAGCAGCAGCGGCGGCGGCGGCGGCGGCGGTAGACAGGTGACGACGACGGGAAACAGCGCCGTGTGCTTTTGTTAGACGCCATTGATTTGATTGATTCTCGTCTCGTATCTTCGATTGCTTCGCGCTAATGCCGAGGAGGAGGAAGAAGAATCTATGCTTATCGGAGGTGAGAACGATGAGGTCACAAGTGGTTTCGAGAGAATGTGAGAGAAGAAGAAGGCCTGTTGGGTCAGTTTATAATTAATGGGCTTGATGTTACTGCCCAATACCAAAAGTCCGTTTTTTGAGTTTGTCAGGTAAATGTTGGTAACTCCACTAAGATTATTATTAACTTCATTGAAACCTTCAATAAATTTTGTTATAACTGGCAACATTTTATTTACGTCGCCTTCGCCGTAAACACTCGTCTGTCCGAATTAAGTGTACTAGTGACTAACATTTATCTTTCTTTCCCAAGTGGCCAAGACCCTTTAATTTTTCTTAACTTCTTATAAATGCTACATATTTCTTAGTGTATACGTACACTATACATGAGGAAAAGAAGAAGAAATACAAAATTAAAAATTAATTTTACAAAAGCTGGTGCGCTATTTAACTGTGACCCCCCCCCCCCCCCCCCCCCCCCCCCACCCCCAGCGATAAAAGTTACTATCATAGGGTTATTAGTCTGTTGAAAAACGAAATCACAGAGTTAATTTAGTTTTAAAAAATGGAAGGCAACGTATAATATAATGTTATCAAATATGCCCATAACTTTAGAAGGTTGTTGAACTGTCCCCCCTTATGTCTCTTTTCTCACTTTCTTTTTATCCACGACACTCTCATCCACTTACGTTTATGATGTTTTTTATATATGCAAGTTTTATATGCTTTTATGTTTTCTCTTTAACAACGTTACCCGTGAGAAAATATTCAATTATTGTTGCACAAAACTCCAATTATACTCCAAAAGAATTCTATAATTTTAAAATAGTAGCCACCCCAATCTCTGGATGTTAGTAAGTTGTACAACGGGACAGAACAGCACACGATTTTTTCATTTGTCGTGATCCGTGTGACACTCAACACTCCAAAGGACCGAGGGTGTTTTCGCCATTTTATTCTGTCTCTTAACAAGACAGCGTGCTATTGGGCTGTCGGCTTGAAGAGTGTAGCCCATTAGTATACTTGTGATATGGATCGCAGGGCCCAGTCTATTCAGAAATCATAATTATAATTATGAATCTCGTGACGCTTTATCGTGCGGTGTGAAGAATGTTTTATGAGACACGTGTGGCCACGCACGTGACAAGTTGACTGGGTCTTTCCTTTCTGGATGATAATAATTGGTGGTGAAAATCGAATCCAAAGACGAAGAAAGCTAAAGTTTTGATTCGCAATTATAAGAAAGCTAAAGTTTGTAATTGATAAATCTGAAATTTAGAATATATGATCATTACTCCACTGCAAAGGATAAACGACTACGGAATGCGTGCGAGTATAAAGTGTAAACTAGGTGTATGTGTGTATGTGTTTTCGTGGTCACTCTATATTTTATTTTACTAAATTATTAGGTTTATGCAAATATGGTAGAGAGCTTAGAGATTAAAGATCATTTCATACCAACATATTTCATAGGAAACGAGTGTTAAACCAAGAGTATTTAAACTGTGAATGTGAGTATTTTAAACTGTAAAAATGATGTCGTTGGATAATTTCAATAACTTAAGCAGCAAGTTAAGTCATTAAAGTGAAGTTTGATGGGTTAAGGAAAAAAGAAAACATATCGAGCTTAGGAATGTTTTCATATTATATTAGAAAAAAATGTAGTTTCGCCCTTAAGAAAAGATGTAGTTTCTTCCTATATAAAGAGTTCTCATGGAGAGATGTTCCATCAAGAGAAACACATTGAAAAGTTTAGTTTTTGAGATAGTTTCTAAATCTAATAAGAAGAAAAGTTCTTATAATCTTTGTGTTTGTGCAACTTCAATTGGTATCAAAGCCAGGTTGATGAGAAATCTGCAAAAGACCAAAATACCTTTCGAGTAGGAATGTGACCCTTCAAGGTGGAAAGAGAGGTTCAGCAGAGATTAGTTAGAAGATCCTAGAATTGTAAGAACATCCTCAAAGCCACTCAAAGTAAACCTTGCGACTACGGGTGTCGAATGTAGAAGATGCGACAAGGCACCGAGATGATTCGCGAGAGGAAAGGGCATAAGGTGTATGGTCCTTAGTTTGAGGGGGAGAATGATGAGAGATGTCAATCAAGTCCCACATTGGATAATTAGACAAGGAGTGTCTAATATATAAAGAGATGTCCAACTCTAATAGTACGAGGCCTTTTGGAAAGGAAACCAAAAGTAAAACCATGCAGGCTTGCCAAAGGCCCAAAGTGGATAATATCGTATTAATCGGACAATATAGAGTTGGACATGGGCTCACACAATTCCAACAATCGGCAGACTCTTGCTCTAAGAGAAACACATTGAAATGTTTAGTTTTGAGAGCGTTTCTAAATCTAATAAGAAGAGAAGTTCTTATAATCTTTGTGTTTGTGCAACTTTAATTGGTATTAGAGCTCCAGGTTTCGAAGGTCGTTTACAAGAGGAGTTGTAACTTCGATCAAAACATGGGAGACGATTCTCAAGCACGTGATAAAGGTCTTGAGATGAAGAAGGACATACGATGTCCGATGTTAACATCGACCAACTACACCGTATGGTCGATGCGAATGAAAGTTATGCTTCGTTTATACGAAGTTTGGGATACAATTGATCCAGGGAGCGATGATGCAAAGAAGAACAATAAGGCGATTGCTCTAATCTTTCAATCAATCCCGGAAGCGCTAATACTTCAGATCGGAGAACATGATACATCGAAGAAGATTTGGGAAGCTATCAAATCCCGTAACCTAGGTGTTGATCGCGTGAGAGAAGCAAGGTTACAAACTTGATGTCTGAGTTTGACAAACTGAAGATGGCAGACACAGACACAGTGGATGACTACGCAGGAAAACTTTCAGGCTTAGCATCGAGAGCAGCCGCGTTAGGAGAGATAATGGAAGCATCAAAGCTGGTAAAGAAGTTTCTGAAGGGACTTCCAAGAACGAAGTTCATTCACATAGTAGCTTCGTTAGAACAAGTGTTGGATCTAAATTCAACGGGATTCGAAGATATTGTTGGGAGATTGAAGGCTTTCGAAGAACGCATCAAAGAAGAAACCCAAGATGAAGATCAATCGAAGCTAATGTTTGTAAAGAATGATGCACAAGGTCGTGGAAGCCATAGCAACTCGCGAGGAAGACGCAGAGGTAGAGGTTATGGTGGAAGAGGAAGAGGACGAGGAAGGTCTAATGGTTCTGATGGTCATAACAAGGAGGAGAAGCTTCGGACAAGACCAAGAAGGACTACTCTAAGGTTAGATGTTGGCGATGCGACAAGATGGGGCACTTCGTGTCACATTGTCCTACACGACCAAGAGAAGAAGCTAACCTAACGGAAACACAAGAAGCAAATGCATTATATATGCATGAAGTAGTATTCCTCAACGAAGAGAGAGTGTTTCCTAAGAGGTTTGATGAATGCGATGGAAATACGAGTATATGGTACCTTGACAATGGTGCAAGTAACCATATGTAAGGCAAGAGAGAGTTCTTCTCAAACCTAGATGAGAGCATCAAAGGCAAAGTCTTCGGTGATGGATCAAACGTCGAGATTGTTGGGAAAGGTTCGATCACGTTCATCGGAAAACAGGGGGAGAGAAGAGCACTCAAAGATATCTACTATATCCCAAGTCTTAAACACAATATCATAAGTCTTGGACAAGCAACCGAGATGGATTGTGAGGTTAATATGAAAGAAGACTTACTGATGCTAAAAGATCCCCGTGGAAGGCTATTAGTACAAGTCGGAAGGCAACCAAACCGATTGTACAAGACGCCAATGGAGGTTGAATATCCGAAGTGTCTTCAAATACAAGAAACTGATGTTACATGGACGTAGCATGCACGGCTAGGACATGTGAACTTTGGAGTCATGAAGAATATGGTAGACAAAGAGATGGTAGTAGGGATGCCTCAGGTGATACACGAGAAAGATGTGTGCAGCGCCTGCTTAGTTGGGAAGCAAACTCGGAAGTCTTTCCCGCCTAAAGCAAAGTATCGAGCATCACACGCATTGGAGTTGGTACATAGTGACTTGTGCGGTCCGACATCACAATCAACACCAGCAAACAATAGATATGTATTTGTCTTAATTGATGATTACTCAAGATATATGTGGACGATGCTGCTAAGAGAGAAAAGTGAAGCGAGCGTTCGGTTCAAAAGTTCAAGGAGTACGTGGACAATCAAACGAAGCTACAACTCAAGACTTTTCACACCGATAGAGGAGGAGAGTTCACATCTTCTGAGTTCATTCGTTTGTTGAAGAAAACGATGTAACTAGACATCTCACCGCATCGTACACATTATCAACAAACGTGGACGAAGAACCAGGATCATTCAAGCTTCCTCATATCGATGTTACCGAAGAAGGAGATGGTGATGAGCATCAAGATCACCAACACCACGAAGAGCAAAACAAAAATGAAGAAGAAGAAGCTGTAGACGCAGATGAACAAGAGCAAGTAGTAGAGAACAACGATGCAAAACCAAGACCCGTATGTAACATCAAGATATGGTCGTAACATCAGAAAACCAAAGCGGTTCGATGATTACATCCTACTCGCTGAAGTTGAAGGTGGCAGACTCTTGCTCACCATCGATGGTGAACCAAAAAGTTACATCGAAGTTGCAGTAATACAAGCTTGGATCGATGCAATGAAGGCAGAGAGAGATCGAATCTATCATCAAAAACAAGACCCGAAAGCTCGTCAAGAAGCCGGCAGGTGTGAACTGACTGATAGGTTTGAAGTGGATCTATAAGATCAAGAGGAATGCAGATGGAACGGTTATCAAATACAAAGCAATGCTAGTTGCAAAAGGCTACGTGCAACAACAAGGCATAGACTTGACGAAGTGTTTGCACCAGTTGCTCGGATAGAAACCATACGACTACTCTTGGCGTTAGCAGCAACTAATGGATGGGAGATCCATCACTTAGATGTGAAAACTGCGTTCCTGAATGGAGACTTAAATGAGGATGTATACGTTACTCAACCAGAAGGCTTGTGGAGAAAGGAAAGGAGGATCATGTGTGCAAACTTAGCAAAGCACTATACGGTTTGCGTCAAGCTCCGAGAGCTTGGAACATCAAATTCGACCGTGTTCTCAAGGAGATGGAGTTCACGAAGTGCACCAAGGAACCTGTGGTATATCAAAAGAAACAGAAGGGGGAGCTTCTGATCATAGCTATATACGTTGATGACTTGTTTGTAACAGGGACTTCACTCAACGTTATCAAGCAATTCAAAGATGATATGTCAAGAAGATTTGAGATGTCAGACCTCGGGAAGCTTACATACTATTTTGGTATAGAAGTAACACAAGGAGCTGATGGCATTCACATCAAACAAGAAGGATACGCACAAGGTATACTTGTCAATACGAAGATGGAGTAATGTAACTATATTCATGTTCTGATGCACACGAGTTTGAAAGTATCAAAGGCAGAGGAGGAGCCTGAGATTGATGCAACATCGTATCGAAGCACCATAGGATGCTTAAGGTATCTTCTTCATACACGTCTGGACTTGGCGTTTTCGGTTGGTGTATTAAGCAGTTATATGCAGAGTCCAAGATAGAGTCATGGAGAAGCAGTGAAGCATCTAATACGATAAATAAAGGGCACTACAGAGTATGGTCTCTTCTTGAACAGGGGATGGAACAACGGAGATTACAGGTTACAGTGACAGCAGCCATAACATAGACGTTGATGATGGAAGAAGCACTACTGGGTTTATGTTCTACCTAAGAACATCGCTGATCTCGTGGACATCGTGCAAGCAACCCACAGTGGCACTCTCTTCATGTGAGGCGGAGTTCATGGCAGCTACGGAAGCTGCAAAACAAGCAATATGGTTAAAGGAGTTGATGGTCGAGATCATGAACAAAGAAGACAAGAAGGTCGTGTTGAAGATTGACAACAAGTCAGCGATAGCCCTCACCAAGAACCCGGTGTTTCACGGTATAAGCAAACACATACTCTCGAAGTACCATTTCATTCGAGAATGTGTGGAGTTCGACTTTATCAAAGTGAAGCACGTACCTGGAGTGGAGCAGAAGGCAGATATACTCACTAAGCCATTGCAAGGATCAAGTTCGAAGCAATGCGCAAGTTCATCGGAGTTCAGAAGATCAACATACCTAAGATTCAAGTTGGAATTAAGGGGAAGAATGTTGGATAATTCCAATTAACTTGAGGAGCAAGTTAACTCATTAAAATGAAGTTTGATGGGTTAAAGAAAAAGGAAAACATATCGAGCTTATGAATATTTCCATATTATATTAAGAAAAGATGTAGCTTCGCCCTTAGGAAAAAAATGTAGCTTCTTCCTATGTAAAGAGTTCTCATGGAAAGATGTTTCATCAAGAGAAACACATTGAAAAGTTTAGTTTTGAGAGAGTTTCTAAATAAGAGAATTTCTTATAATCTTTGTGTTTGTGCAACTTCAGATGTTAGTTACCGTCTATGCATGTGCAAGAACGTGGTAGTAATAATTACATTTGAGATGATTCATTCCTAAAGCAATTATATCATAAAAAACACCGAGTTAGAGCATGCTTGGTAACACAAAGAAGGTAGATAATGCAATAAAAATTGTTTCTTCTATATCTTGTAATAGTTATATAAACTGGCAAATGAACTTTACAGCTAAATTAAACTAACTAATTGGAATACATGTATTTAAAATTCAAAAGTATTAGAAGCATATGGACACACATTTCTTACGTTGAATTTTGAAAACGTCTGTAAACAACAAGAAAAGAGGTACATGTATGTTGGTCATAAGCATAACCAATGAATCTTCTTCTTTATCCTTTCTAACGTCACCTCACCATTATAATTTTACCTTAATTTATCCCATATAGTTCACTGGGAGATGATAATTCTCTTCATACAATCATCTCCTACTTCTTAATAAAAACAATATTACAGTCATAATAAGACAAGTAAGTACATATTACTACTCATGAAACTATCAAGTACACTAGTGATTGTAAATTATTGAAGCAACGTTACTGTTAATTCCATTTTTTTTTATTGTCAATGTATTGGTCATGAGGGAAGATCGAATCTCACTTAAGAATAGTCTAGTTTCTTCTCATTGGCGTTTGAAATTAATGGTTAATTAACTCTGTGTTCATTTTTAATGTATTGTCGATTTAATTAAATGAATAGATGTGTTATATATTGCAAAAATAAGGTCCAATCTTTACCTATACCATATGCTGCGATATGAATGAAATGATATGATATGATATGATATGATATATAAATAACCTATACGTACCATGAATCACTTCATCTGCTAACTATTACGCCATTCATTTTTACTTCGTTCAGTCACATGTCACGAACACACAATGTGTCATTACAAATGTACGAACTTTATTACATTTCAGCTCAACTATTCATAGTCCAGGAAATGTGATCTAAGAAATATAAAGAGTATACTTGTTTTAAGTTGTTAAAAAAAAACAAAAATATAAAGAGTATTTGATCAAAAAGGAAAAAAAAATATAAAGAGTATTAATTAGTAGATTCACTAGTAGTAGTGGTTTGATATTCTACTCAGGTTTCTCTCTCCTTTTGCTCTGTCTTCTCTCTAAATCAGACACGGAGGAAGGATTGAGATGAAAACGGTTAGTATGTTTTGAATCTGGGAAGCGGTGATTCTCTTACACCGCTATCGCCGGCTTTTGCTTCCGGGAAATGGTGGATCTGACAGCACCGGTTTCGCCGGCTTTCATCTCGGAAAAGCGGTGGCTCTTATAGCACCGTTCTTTCGCCGGCTTCTTCTCCGGTTTCATCCGGAATCAAGTTCTCGATCTATGCTTCTACTCTTCCTCTGTCCAATTGACTCTCGGTCTGAAAATCTCTGTTGATTTTTGGATTGATCGAAGATGATTGATGGTTTCTTCAAAGCGTAGATCGATCGTTTCTTCGAGATCTACAGTTTTCCTCGGTGAAGGCTGTTTGATCTTCTTGAAGGCGGGTTATTATATGAAACAGAGAGTATGAGTTTGGATGAGATCTCGATTCTTTTCGATTGATGCTCTCCAAAGCTCAAGGTGTGTGTAGCTGATGAAGCCTAAAGCTTCCAATACAGTTGTTGGAGGTGGTTTTTCGGTAGTCGTGGTTGAATCTCCGGTGGTTCCGGTGGCGATTTGCATAATGTGGTTTCGGGAGGGGGGAGACATGTGGTTTCGGTGACTCGGCGGTTGTTCTCCGACGTAGATCATCGAAGCGGTGATCGTGGTGGGGCATGGGTGACACGTGGGCTCGGAGTCTGAAACTCATACACGTGGTTTACCTAGTGTTCCGTTTGGGTTTTGTGGTTTTGGTTTGGGCCTCTATATGAGGTTTTGTATGTTTGTTGTTTTGGGCTTTGCCCGATTAATAAAATCAGATGGAAAAAAAAAAAAAAAAAAAAGATTCACTAGTAGTGTACATGTATCAAATAAAGTAAGGGCATTATCATGGATCTTACATAATTAGTCACTTTGCTATATTATGTGTTTATATACTGCTAGTGATAGCAGGTGAGATTTAGTTTCTTATTTTTGTGTGAATGTGTGTGCCAAGTGTAACCAACATGTTACTCTATAGTTTGAATATTTTTAAATTAGAGGCTAAAACAAAAACTTTACTTGTTTCTATAAACGGTATTTGACATATCAAATCAGCGGATTAATTAATTTACTCTCATGTAAGATTTTCTTATTTGTACTTTACCTTTGTGTAAGGATTCTCTTAGCAACTACGAGGGATGGGACATAACTGTGTCGGCGAAAAAACAATGAAACCAAGAAAATGACAAAAACGGACCCATTCCAACACAGTGTACTCCTTTCTTTCTTTTCTACGTGTCTCTGTCCTTTCACAATCATATTTTCCACGTGGCATTTTCATGCATAAAGGGCTAAAACATACGAATAAAAATAAAACTCTTGGATTGTTTGTATGCGCCATATACATCCGATAGATAGGCCTGTAGCGTAGATACAGAGCAATGTAAACCATTAGAAAATTGGTCTTATTTTCAGTGCTTATGAGTTGTCACAGAGGAAAGTTCTTTGAGATAAAGATAGTTTGTAGATTGTTTATTGTATATTATTCACTATCCGGAAATTACGCATATAATGATAGAATATAAAGCTGAGACGAAAAGACATTATTAACTATTTCTTTTCTTTTTCACCTTTGTGATCCATCAAACATGAATTTTCCATGGATGCATAGTAGAAATAGTTGTTGTTATGTGATGAAATCGTGATCAGGCACGCATTGTGGATGTGTCTATCAAGGAAAACAAAAGTACCTTTTGTTAGTTTTGTTTTGTTTAGAAGTATCTTTCGTGGTGTTGAATTTTATATTTTTTTTAGCATATTTGCAGTGTTACTCGTTATATACGTGCTTGGGCTACAGTAAAAAAAAGAGAAAAAAATATAACCATGCACTCACAGGTTTTCTACGTAGATAAGAATAATAATTTGCATGAACACAAATTACCATAGTATGATATGAACCAATTGGATTATATTACGGAAGCACGTTAATTAGTAGATTTTTCAAACTTGCAACTACGTTTTCCCCAGTATTAGTTATGTAGTACTCCATTACTAGAGTACACTAATTAAAATATAATGCAGTAGCATTTGCCTAAGGCCAATTCCAACGGCACGGCAAAAACGTCAAAATAGCGTATGATGTGATGTTTCTTTTCTCCAACCGAACGGCATATGCAACTGCATTTTAGTGTGATTGTTTTTTTGCTACAGTGTCACACAATATTTGGTGTAACAGTGTAGCAACGGCAATTTTTTTTTTAATTTTTATTTATTTACATAAAGACGTTTATTCTATAAATTGTTTAGTAAGGGGGGGGTAGATTGGATTTCGAGAATTATTTTACAATTGGAGCAAACATTTTAAAAAGGTATAGGGAGGGGGGGAATATTAGGGGGTATATGAAAGATTAAATAGGGAGTTTTATATTTAAAAGGAAATATCGTAGGGGTTAAGTTGGGGTGGGAATTTTAAGGGGGTGGGGTTGGAGGCAA
>NW_026015817.1:0-18870 GCF_020379485.1 Brassica napus | reverse complement strand
ACCCCACGGACGTCCTGTGTGTACTGAAGAAGATCCCCAGGGGCCAAAATCACCCGAACAGTCGACGGGAAGGTCAGCGTGCTGAGTCCACGGACCAAAGTGCTGATATGTGTACTGATGGACAGCCACGGACGTCCTGTGTGTGCTGACGGACACACATGGACACCACGGACGCCACTGTGTTGCTTACGGACACACCACACACAGTGCAACACGGACACCACCGACGTCCTGTGTGTGCTGACAGACAACCACCAACGTCCTTTGTGTACTGATAGACAGCCCACGTGGGCCAAAAATCACTCCGAACAGTCACGGGGATGTGCCAGCGTGCTGAGTCCAGGACCAGCGTACTGATATGTGTATGATGGACAGCCACACGTCCCCAGTGTGCTGTCCACACACGGACGCCATGTGACACAGACAGACACAACCCCCACTGAACAGACAGCCACACGTGGGCCAAAATCACCCGACCACACGGCCACGGTCAGCGTGCTGAGCCCCCCCCACCCCCACCCATACTGTCCACACGACACCCGCGACCCTGACGCCCCCGGACACACGCCCACACACACGGACACACACACACAGCCCAGACTCCTGTGTGTCTGACTCACCCACACACGTCCTGTGCTGACGAACAGACCACCAGCCCATCCCTGGCCGCCACCCCCAAAATCACCCCCCCGAACAGTCCACGGGATGGGTCAGCGTGCTGAGCCACGGACCAACGTGCTGATATGTGTCTGATGGACAGCCACGGACGTCCTGTGTGTGCTGACGACACACACGGGACCCCCACACACGACCACACAGGACACACACAGACACACTGGGACAACAACGGACACCACGGTCGTCCTGTGTGTGCTGACGGAACCCACGGAACGTCCACGGTGTGTACTGACAAAGACAGCCAACGTGCTGATATGTGTACTGATGGACAGCACGGACGTCCTGTGTGTGCTGACGGAACCGAACACATGGACACACACAGACAGCCACGGCGCTCCACCTCGTGTGTGCTGACGGACACCCACGAACGTCCTGTGTGCTGACGGAACCCCACACCACGAGACGTTTATTGTCCTGTACACACCATGAACCAGGACAGCCCACGTGGGCCAAAATACCAAACAGTCCACGGTAAGGGCCAAGCGTGCTGAGTCCAGGACCAGCGGGCGACATGTGTACTGATGCCGGACAGCCCCAGGCCCAAACAAGCCCCCACCCCACGTCATGGTGTGCCCGTTTTGACGGACCACAGACAGCCACGGACAGTTTTGACGGACACCACGGACACCAGCGACGTCCTGTGTGTGCTGGCGGACACCCACGGACGTCATGTGTGTACTGAACAGACAGCCCACGTGTACGAAAATCATCGGAACAGTCCACGAGAAGGGTCAGCACGCTGAGTCCAAGGACCAACGTCCGATATGTGTACTGATGGACAGCCACAGAAGTCCTGTGTGTGCTGACGGACACTCACAGACACACACCGAAAGCCATGGACGTCCTGTGTGTTGCTGACGGATAAACACGGACGTCCTTTGTGTGCTGTCGAACACCCACAGACGTCCTGTGTGTGTGACGGACACCCACGGACGTCATGTGTGTACTGAACTGACAGCCCACTTGGGCCAAAATCACCCGAACAGTTACGGGAAGGGCCCAGCGTGCTGATATGTGTACTGATGGATAGCAAAGGATGTCCTATGTGTGCTGACTGACACACAAGACAGCCACGGACGTTCTGTGTGTGCTGGCGGACACCCACGGACGTCCCCTGTGTACTGGAAAAAAACAGCCCATATGGGCCAAAATCACCCGAACAGTCGACGGGAAGGGTCAGCGTTCTGAGTCCACGGACCAAAGTGCTGATATGTGTACGGATGGACAGCCACAGACGTCCTGTGTGTTCTGACGGACACACACAGACACACACAGACAGCCCCGGTCGTCCTGTGTGTGCTGGCGGACACCCACGGACGTCCTGTTGTGTACTGAACATACAGCCCACGTGGGCCAAAATCACACCGAACAGTCCACGGATGGGTCAGCGTGCTGAGTCCAAGGACCAACGTGCTGATATGTGTCCTGATGGACAGCCACGGATGTCCTGTGTGTGCTGACGGACACACACGGACACACACACGGACACACACAGACACACACGGACACACACGGACAGCCACGGTCGTCCTATGTGTGCTGGCGGACACCCACGGACGTCCAGTGTGTACTGAACAGACAGCCCACGTGCTGATATGTGTACTGATGGACAGCAACGACGTTCTGTGTGTGCTGACGGAAACACATGGACACACACAGACAGCCACGGACGTCCTGTGTGTGCTGAGGACACCCACGAACGTCCTTGTGTGCTGACGGACAACCCACCCACGGACGTATGTGTGTACTGAACAGGACAGCCACGTGGGCCAAAATAACCCAAACAGTCCACGGTAAGGGCAGCGTGCTGAGTCCAAGGACCAGAGGGCTGACATGTGTACTGATGGACAGCCCCGGACGTCATGTGTGTTCTGACGGACACAAACGGACAGCCACGGCCGTCCTGTGTGTGCTGGCGGACACACCCACGGACGTCCTGTGTGTACTGAACAGACAGCCCACGTGTGCGAAAATCATCAGAACAGTCCACGAGAAGGGTCAGCACGCTGAGTCCAAGGACCAAGTGCTGATATGTGTACTGATGGACAGCCACAGAAGTCATGTGTGTGCTGACGGACACTCACAGACACACACGGACAGCCACGGACGTCATGTGGTGCTGACGGATAAACACGGACGTCTTTTGTGTGCTGTCGAACACCCACGGACGTCCTGTGTGTGCTGACGGACACCCACGGACGTCATGTGTGTACTGAACTGACAGCCCACTTGGGCCAAAATCACCCGAACAGTCTACGGGAAGGGCCAGCGTGCTGATATGTGTACTGATGGATAGCCAAGGATGTCCTATGTGTGCTGACTGACCACACACAGACAGCCACGGACGTCCTGTGTGTGCTGGCGGACACCCACGGACGTCCCCTGTGTACTGAAAAAACAGCCCATATGGGCCAAAATCACCCGAAACAGTCGACGGGAAGGGTCAGCGTTCTGAGTCCACGGACCAAAGTGCTGATATGGTACTGATGGACAGCCACAGACGTCCTGTGTGTTCTGACGGACAGACACAGACACACACACAGCCCCCGGTCGTCCTGTGTGTGCTGGCGGACACCCACGGACGTCCGTGTGTGTACTGAACATACAGCCCACGTGGGCCAACCAAACACCACGAACAGTCCACGGGATGGGTCAGCGTGCTGAGTCCAAGGACCAACGTGCTGATATGTGTCCTGATGGACAGCCACGGATGTCCTGTGTGTGCTGACGGACACACACGGACACACACGGACACACACAGACACACACGGACACACACGGACAGCCACGGTCGTCCTATGTGTGCTGGCGGACACCCACGGACGTCCAGTGTGTACTGAACAGACAGCCCACGTGCTGATATGTGTACTGATGGACAGCAACGGACGTTCTGTGTGTGCTGACGGAAACACATGGACACACACAGACAGCCACGGACGTCCTGTGTGTGCTGACGGACACCCACGAACGTCCTGTGTGTGCTGACGGACACCCACGGACGTATTGTGTGTACTGAACAGGACAGCCCACGTGGGCCAAAATAACCCAAACAGTCCACGGTAAGGGCCAGCGTGCTGAGTCCAAGGACCAGAAGGATGACATGTGTACTGATGGACAGCCACGGACGTCATGTGTGTTCTGACGGACACAAACGGACAGCCACGGCCGTCCTGTGTGTGCTGGCGGACACCCACGGACGTCCTGTGTGTACTGAACAGACAGCCCACGTGTGCGAAAATCATCAGAACAGTCCACGAGAAGGGTCAGCACGCTGAGTCCAAGGACCAACGTGCTGATATGTGTACTGATGGACAGCCACAGAAGTCATGTGTGTGCTGACGGACACTCACAGACACACACGGACAGCCACGGACGTCATGTGTGTGCTGACGGATAAACACGGACGTCCTTGTGTGTGCTGTCGAACACCCACGGACGTCCTGTGTGTGCTGACGGACACCCACAGACGTCATCATGTGTGTACTGAACAGACAGCCCACTTGGGCCAAAATCACCCGAACAGTCTACGGGAAGGGCCAGCGTGCTGATATGTGTACTGATGGATAGCCAAGGATGTTCTATGTGTGCTGACTGACACATGGACACACACAGACAGCCACGGACGTCCTGTGTGTGCTGGCGGACACCCACGGACGTCCTGTGTGTACTGAACAGACAGCCCATGTGGGCCAAAATCACCGAACAGTCCACGGGAAGGGTCAGCGTGCTGAGTCCAAGGACCAACGTGCTGATATGTGTACTGATAGACAGGCACGGACGTCCTGTGTGTGCTGACGGACACACACGGACACACAGAGAGCCACAGACTTCCTGTGTGTGCTGACGGACACCCACAGACGTCATGTGTGTGCTGACAGACAACCACACACGTCCTGTGTGTACTGAACAGACAGCCCACGTGGGCCAAAATCACCCGAACAGTCCACGGGAAGGGCCAGCGTGCTGAGCCAGGACCAGCGTGCTGATATGTGTACTGATGGACAGCCACAGACGTCCTGTGTGTTCTGACGGACACACACAGACACACACGGACACACACAGACAGCCACGGTCGTCCTGTGTGTGCTGGCAGACACCCACGGACGTCCTGTGTGTACTGAACATACAGCCCACTTGGGCCAAAATCAAGCCGAACAGTCCACAGGATGGGTCAGCGTGCTGAGTCCAAGGACCAACGTTCTGATATGTGTCCTGATGGACAGCCACGGACGTCCTGTGTGTGCTGACGGACACACACGGACACACAGAGACACACATGGACACACACGGACAGCCACGGTCATCCTGTGTGTGCTGGCGGACACCCCACGGACGTCCAGTGTGTACTGAACAGACAGCCCCACGTGCTGATATGTGTACTGATGGACAGCAACGGACGTTCTGTGTGTGCTGACGGAAACACATGGACACACACAGACAGCCACGGACGTCCTCTGTGTGCTGACGGACACCCACGAACGTCCTGTGTGTGCTGACGGACACCCACGGACGTATTGTGTGTACTGAACAGGACAGCCCACGTGGGCCAAAATAACCCAAACAGTCCACGGTAAGGGCCAGCGTGCTGAGTCCAAGGACCAGCGGGCTGACATGTGTACTGATGGACAGCCACGGACGTCATGTGTGTTTGACGGACACACACGGACAGCCGAGGCCATCCTGTGTGTGCTGGCGGACACCCACGGACGTCATGTGTGTACTGAACAGACAGCCCACGTGTACGAAAATCATCGGAACAGTCCACGAGAAGGGTCAGCACGCTGAGTCCAAGGATCAACGTCCTGATATGTATACTGATGGACAGCCACAGAAGTCCTGTTTGTGCTGACGGACACTCACAGACACACACCGAAAGCCACGGACGTCCTGTGTGTGCTGACGGATAAACACGGACGTCCTTTGTGCTGTCGAACACCCACAGACGTCCTGTGTGTGCTGACGGACACCCACGGACGTCATGTGTGTACTGAACTGACAGCCCACTTGGGCAAAAATCACCCGAACGTCTACGGGAAGGGCCAGCGTGCTGATATGTGTACTGAGGATAGCCAAGGATGTCCTATGTGTGCTGACTGACACACACAGACAGCCACGGACGTCCTGTGTGTGCTGGCGGACACCCACGGACGTCCCCTGTGTACTGAAAAAACAGCCCATATGGGCCCAAATCACCCGAACAGTCGACGGGAAGGGTCGCGTTCTGAGTCCACGGACCAAAGTGCTGATATGTGTACTGATGGACAGCCACAGACGTCCTGTGTGTTCTGACGGACACACAGACACACACAGACAGCCACGGTCGTCCTGTGTGTGCTGGCGGACACCCACGGACGTCCTGTGTGTACTGAACATACAGCCCACGTGGGCCAAAATCACCCGAAACAGTCCACGGGATGGGTCAGCGTGCTGAGTCCAAGGACCAACGTGCTGATATGTGTCCTGATGGACAGCCACGGATGTCCTGTGTGTGATGACGGACACACACACAACACACAGGACACACACAGACACACACGGACACACACGGACAGCCACGGTCGTCCTATGTGTGCTGGCGGACACCCACGGACGTCCAGTGTGTACTGAACAGACAGCCCACGTGCTGATATGTGTACTGATGGACAGCAACGGACGTTCTGTGTGTGGTGACGGAAACACATGGACACACACAGACAGCCACGGACGTCCTGTGTGTGCTGACGGACACCCACGAACGTCCTGTGTGTGCTGACGGACACCCACGGACGTATTGTGTGTACTGAACAGGACAGCCCACGTGGGCCAAAATAACCCAAACAGTCCACGGTAAGGCCAGCGTGCTGAGTCCAAGGACCAGAGGGCTGACATGTGTACTGATGGACAGCCACGGACGTCATGTGTGTTATGACGGACACAAACGGACAGCCACGGCCGTCCTGTGTGTGCTGGCGGACACCCACGGACGTCCTGTGTGTACTGAACAGACAGCCCACGTGTGCGAAATCATCAGAACAGTCCACGAGAAGGGTCAGCACGCTGAGTCCAAGGACCAACGTGCTGATATGTGTACTGATGGACAGCCACAGAAGTCATGTGTGTGCTGACGGACACTCACAGACACACACGGACAGCCACGGACGTCATGTGTGTGCTGACGGATAAACACGGACGTCCTTTGTGTGCTGTCGAACACCCACGGACGTCCTGTGTGGGCTGACGGACACCCACGGACGTCATGTGTGTACTGAACAGACAGCCCACTTGGGCCAAAATCACCCGAACAGTCTACGGGAAGGGCCAGCGTGCTGATATGTGTACTGATGGATAGCCAAGGATGTCCTATGTGTGCTGACTGACACACATGGACACACACAGACAGCCACGGACGTCCTGTGTGTGCTGGCGGACACCCACGGACGTCCTGTGTGTACTGAACAGACAGCCCATGTGGGCCAAAATCACCCGAACAGTCCACGGGAAGGGTCAGCGTGCTGAGTCCAAGGACCAACGTGCTGATATGTGTACTGATAGACAGCCACGGACGTGCTGAGTCCAAGGACCAACGTGCTGATATGTGTACAGATAGACAGCCACGGACGTCCTGTGTGTGCTGACGGACACACGGGGACACACACAGACAGCCACAGACTTCCTGTGTGTGCTGACGGACACCCCACAGACGTCCTGTGTGTGCTGACAGACAACCACAGACGTCCTGTGTGTACTGAACAGACAGCCAACGTGGGCCAAAATCACCCAAACAGTCCACGGGAAGGGCCAGCGTGCTGAGGCCAGGGACCAGCGTGCTGATATGTGTACTGTTTGGACAGCCACAGACGTCCTGTGTGTTCTGACGGACACACCACAGACACACAGGACACACACGGACAGCCACGGTCGTCCTGTGTGTGCTGGCGGACACCCACAGACGTCCAGTGTGTACTGAACAGACAGCCCACGTGCTGATATGTGTACTGATGGACAGCACCGACGTTCTGTTGTGCTGACGGAAACACATGGACACACACAGACAGCCACGGACGTCCTGTGTGTGCTGACGGACACCCACGAACGTCCTGTGTGTGCTGACGGACACCACAGACGTATTGTGTGTACTGAACAGGACAGCCCACTGGGCCAAAATAACCCAAACAGTCCACGGTAAGGGCCAGCGTGCTGAGTCCAAGGACCAGCGGGCTGACATGTGTATGATGGACAGCCACGGACATCATGTGTGTTCTGACGGACACACACGGACACACACGGACAGCCACGGCCGTCCTGTGTGTGCTGGCGGACACCCACGGACGTCTGTGTGTACTGAACAGACAGCCCACGTGTGCGAAAATCATCGGAACAGTCCACGAGAAGGGTCAGCACGCTGAGTCCAAGGACCAACGTGCTGATATGTGTACTGATGGACAGCCACAGAAGTCCTGTGTGTGCTGACGGACAATCAGAGACACACACGGACAGCCACGGACGTCCTGTGTGTGCTGACGGATAACACAGACGTCCTTTGTGTGCTGTCGAACACCCACAGACGTCTTGTGTGTGCTGACGGACACCACGGACGTCATGTGTGTACTGAACAGACAGCCCACTTGGCCAAAATCACCCGAACAGTCTACGGGAAGGGCCAGCGTGCTGATATGTGTACTGATGGATAGCCACGGATGTCCTATGTGTGCTGACTGACACACATGGACACACACCAGCCACGGACGTCCTGTGTGTGTGCTGGCGGACACCCACGGACGTCCTGTGTGTACTGAAAAGACAGCCCACATGGGCAAAAATCACCCGAACAGTCGACGGGAAGGGTCAGCGTGCTGAGTCCACGGACCAAAGTGCTGATATGTGTACTGATGGACAGCCACGGACGTCCTGTGTTGCTGACGGACACACATGGACAGCCACGGACGTCCTGTGTGTGCTTACGGACACCCACAGACACACACAGACACACACGGACACCCACGGACGTCCTGTGTGTGCTGACGGACACCCACAGACGTCCTTTGTGTACTGAATAGACTGCCCACGTGGGCCAAAATCACCCGAACAGTCCACGGGATGTGCCAGCGTGTGCTGAGTCCAAGGACCAGCGTACTGATAGGTGTACTGATGGACAGCCACGAACGTCTTGTGTGTGTGCTGACGGACACACACGGACGTCCTATGTGTGCTGGCAGACACGCA
The DNA here is from genome assembly GCF_020379485.1 of Brassica napus. Classification (NCBI taxonomy): domain Eukaryota; kingdom Viridiplantae; phylum Streptophyta; class Magnoliopsida; order Brassicales; family Brassicaceae; genus Brassica; species Brassica napus. The sequence continues at coordinate 9,990 of NW_026015817.1, read as the reverse complement.
CGGACGTCCTGTGTGTACTGAACAGACAGCCCATGTGGGCCAAAATCACCCGAACAGTCCACGGGAAGGGTCAGCGTGCTGAGTCCAAGGACCAACGTGCTGATATGTTGTACTGATAGACAGCCACGGCATCCTGTGTGTGCTAACGGACACACACGGACACACACAGACAGCCACAGACTTCCTGTGTGTGCTGACGGTCACCCACAGACGTCCTGTGTGCTGACAGACAACCACAGACGTCCTATGTGTACTGAACAGACAGCCCACGTGGGCCCAAAATCACCCGAACAGTCCACGGGAAGGGCCAGCGTGCTGAGGCCAGGGACCAGCGTGCTGATATGTGTACTGATGGACAGCCACAGACGTCCTGTGTGTTCGGACGACACACAAACACACACGGACACACACAGACAGCCACGGTCGTCCTGTGTGTGCTGGCGGACACCCACGGACGTCCTGTGTGTACTGAACATACAGCCCACGCGGGAACTCACTGCCAAAATCACAACAGTTCCACGGGATGGGTCAGCGTGCTGAGTCCAAGGACCAACGTGCTGATATGTGTCCTGATGGACAGCCACGGACGTCCTGTGTGTGGACGGACACACACGGACACACACGGACACACACAGACACACACGGACAAACACGGACAGCCACGGTCGTCCTGTGTGTGCTGACGGACACCCAGGACGTCCAGTGTGTACTGAACAGACAGCCCACGTGCTGATATGTGTACTGATGGATAGCAACGGACGTTCTGTGTGTGCTGACGGAAACACATGGACACACACAGACAGCACAGACGTCCTGTGTGTGCTGACGGACACCCACGAACGTCCTGTGTGTGCTGACGGACACCCACGGACGTATTGTTGTACTGAACAGGACAGCCCACGTGGGCCAAAATAACCCAAACAGTCCACGGTAAGGGCCAGCGTGCTGAGTCCAAGGACCAGCGGGCTGACATGTGTACTGATGGACAGCCACGGACGTCATGTGTGTTTTGACGGGACACACAGGACAGCCGAGGCCGTCCTGTGTGTGCTGGCGGACACCCACGGACGTCATGTGTGTACTGAACAGACAGCCCACGTGTACGAAATCATCGGAACAGTCCACGAGAAGGGTCAGCACTCTGAGTCCAAGGACCAACGTCCTGATATGTGTACTGATGGACAGCCACAGAAGTCCTGTGTGTGCTGACGGATAAACCGGACGTCTTTGTTTGTGCTGTCGACAACACCCACGGACGTCCTGTGTGTGCTGACGGACACCCACGGACGTCATGTGTGTACTGAACTGACAGCCCACTTGGGCCAAAATCACCCTAACAGTCTACGGAAGGGCCAGCGTGCTGATATGTGTACTGATGGATAGCCAAGGATGTCCTATGTGTGCTGACTGACACACACAGACAGCCACGGACGTCCTGTGTGTGCTGGCGGACACCCACGGACGTCCCCTGTGTACTGAAAAAACAGCCCATATGGGCCAAAATCACCGAACAGTCGACGGAAGGGTCAGCGTTCTGAGTCCACGGACCAAAGTGCTGATATGTGTACGGATGGACAGCCACAGACGTCCTGTGTGTTCTGACGGACACACACAGACACACACAGACAGCCCGGTCATCCTGTGTGTGCTGGCGGACACCCACGGACGTCCTGTGTGTACTGAACATACAGCCCACGTGGGCCAAAATCACCCGAACAGTCCACGGGATGGGTCAGCGTGCTGAGTCCAAGGACCAACGTGCTGATATGTGTCCTGATGGACAGCCACGGATGTCCTGTGTGTGCTGACGGACACACACAGACACACACGGACACACACAGACACACACGGACACACACGGACAGCCACGGTCGTCCTATGTGTGCTGGCGGACACCCACGGACGTCTAGTGTGTACTGAACAGACAGCCCACGTGCTGATATGTGTACTGATGGACAGCAACGGACGTTCTGTGTGTGCTGACGGAAACACATGGACACACACAGACAGCCACGGACGTCCTGTGTGTGCTGACGGACACCACGAACGTCCTGTGTGTGCTGACGGACACCCACGGACGTATTGTGTGTACTGAACAGGACAGCCCACGTGGGCCAAAATAACCCAAACAGTCCACGGTAAGGGCCAGCGTGCTGAGTCCAAGGACCAGAGGGCTGACATGTGTACTGATGGACAGCCACGGACGTCATGTGTGTTCTGACGGACACAAACGGACAGCCACGGCCGTCCTGTGTGTGCTGGCGGACCCACGGACGTCCTGTTGTCCTGAACAGACAGCCCACGTGTGCGAAAATCATCAGAACAGTCCACGAGAAGGGTCAGCACGCTGAGTCCAAGGACCAACGTGCTGATATGTGTACTGATGGACAGCCACAGAAGTCATGTGTGTGCTGACGGACACTCACAGACACACACGGACAGCCACGGACGTCATGTGTGTGCTGACGGATAAACACGGACGTCCTTTGTGTGCTGTCGAACACCCACGGACGTCCTGTGTGTGCTGACGGACACCCACGGACGTCATGTGTGTACTGAACTGACAGCCCACTTGGGCCAAAATCACCCGAACAGTCTACGGGAAGGGCCAGCGTGCTGATATGTGTACTGATGGATAGCCAAGGATGTCCTATGTGTGCTGACTGACACACACAGACAGCCACGGACGTCCTGTGTGTGCTGGCGGACACCCACGGACGTCCCCTGTGTACTGAAAAAACAGCCCATATGGGCCAAAATCACCCCGAACAGTCGACGGGAAGGGTCAGCGTTCTGAGTCCACGGACCAAAGTGCTGATATGTGTACTGATGGACAGCCACAGACGACGTCCTGTGTGTTCTGACGGACACACACAGACACACACAGACAGCCCCCGGTCGTCCTGTGTGTGCTGGCGGACACCCACGGACGTCCTGTGTGTACTGAACATACAGCCCACGTGGGCCAAAATCACCCGAACAGTCCACGGGATGGGTCAGCGTGCTGAGTCAAGGACCAACGTGCTGATATGTGTCTGATGGACAGCCACGGATGTCCTGTGTGTGCTGACGGACACACACGGACACACACGGACACACACAGACACACACGGACACACACGGACAGCCACGGTCGTCCTATGTGTGCTGGCGGACACCCACGGACGTCCAGTGTGTACTGAACAGACAGCCCACGTGCTGATATGTGTACTGATGGACAGCAACGGACGTTCTGTGTGTGCTGACGGAAACACATGGACACACACAGACAGCCCCGGACGTCCTGTGTGTGCTGACGGACACCCACGAACGTCCTGTGTGTGCTGGCGGACACCCCACGGACGTCCTGTGTGTACTGAACAGACAGCCCACGTGTGCGAAAATCATCAGAACAGTCCACGAGAAGGGTCAGCACGCTGAGTCCAAGGACCAACGTGCTGATATGTGTACTGATGGACAGCCACAGCGAAGTCATGTGTGTGCTGACGGACACTCACAGACACACACGGACAGCCACGGACGTCATGTGTGTGCTGACGGATAAACACGGACGTCCTTTGTGTGCTGTCGAACACCACGGACGTCCTGTGTGTGCTGACGGACACCCACGGACGTCATGTGTGTACTGAACAGACAGCCCACTTCGGCCAAAATCACCCGAACAGTCTACGGGAAGGGCCAGCGTGCTGATATGTGTACTGATGGATAGCCAAGGATGTCCTATGTGTGCTGACTGACACACATGTACACACACAGACAGCCTCGGACGTCCTGTGTGTGCTGGCGGACACCCACGGACGTCCTTGTGTTACTGAACAGACAGCCCATGTGGGCCAAAATCACCCGAACAGTCCACGGGAAGGGTCAGCGTGCTGAGTCCAAGGACCAACGTGCTGATATGTGTACTGATAGACAGCCACGGACGTCCTGTGTGTGCTGACGGACACACACGGACACACACAGAGAGCCACAGACTTCCTGTGTGTGCTGACGGACACCCACAGACGTCATGTGTGTGCTGACAGACAACCACACACGTCCTGTGTGTACTGAACAGACAGCCCACGTGGGCCAAAATCACCCGAACAGTCCACGGGAAGGGCCAGCGTGCTGAGGCCAGGGACCAGCGTGCTGATATGTGTACTGATGGACAGCCACCGACGTCCTGTGTGTTCTGACGGACACACACAGAACACAGGACACACACAGACAGCCACGGTCGTCCTGTGTGTGCTGGCGGACACCCACGGACGTCCTGTGTGTACTGAACATACAGCCCACTTGGGCCAAAATCAGCCGAACAGTCCACAGGATGGGTCAGCGTGCTGAGTCCAAGGACCAACGTTCTGATATGTGTCCTGATGGACAGCCACGGACGTCCTGTGTGTGCTAACGGCCACACACGGACACACACAGACACACATGGGACACACACGGACAGCCACGGTCATCCTGTGTGTGCTGGCGGGACACCCACGGACGTCCAGTGTGTACTGAACAGACAGCCCACGTGCTGATATGTGTACTGATGGACAGCAACGGACGTTCTGTGTGTGCTGACGGAAACACATGGACACACACAGACAGCCACGGACGTCCTCTGTGTGCTGACGGACACCCACGAACGTCTGTGTGTGCTGACGGACACCCACGGACGTATTGTGTGTACTGAACAGGACAGCCCACGGGGCCAAAATAACCCAAACAGTCCACGGTAAGGGCCAGCGTGCTGAGTCCAAGGACCAGCGGGCTGACATGTGTACTGATGGACAGCCACGGACGTCATGTGTGTTTTGACGGACACACAGGACAGCCGAGGCATCTGTGTGTGCTGGCGGACACCCACGGACGTCATGTGTGTACTGAACAGACAGCCCACGTGTACGAAAATCATCGGAACAGTCCACGAGAAGGGTCAGCACGCTGAGTCCAAGGATCAACGTCCTGATATGTGTACTGATGGACAGCCACAGAAGTCCTGTTTGTGCTGACGGACACTCACAGACACACACCGAAAGCCACGGACGTCCTGTGTGTGCTGACGGATAAACACGGACGTCCTTTGTGTGCTGTCGAACACCCACGGACGTCCTGTGTGTGCTGACGGACACCCACGGACGTCATGTGTGTACTGAACTGACAGCCCACTTGGCCAAAATCACCCGAACAGTTACGGGAAGGGCCAGCGTGCTGATATGTGTACTGATGGATAGCCAAGGATGTCCTATGTGTGCTGACTGACACACACAGACAGCCACGGACGTCCTGTGTGTGCTGGCGGACACCCACGGACGTCCCCTGTGTACTGAAAAAACAGCCATATGGGCCAAAATCACCCGAACAGTCGACGGGAAGGGTCAGCGTTCTGAGTCCACGGACCAAAGTGCTGATATGTGTACTGATGGACAGCCACAGAGTCCATGTGTGTTCTGACGGACACACACAGACACACACAGACAGCCACGGTCGTCCTGTGTGTGCTGGCGGACACCCACGGACGTCCTGTGTGTACTGAACATACAGCCCACGTGGGCCAAAATCACCCGAAACAGTCCACGGGATGGGTCAGCGTGCTGAGTCCAAGGACAACGTGCTGATATGTGTCCTGATGGACAGCCACGGATGTCCTGTGTGTGATGACGGACACACACCGACACACACGGACACACACAGACACACACGGACAGCCACGGTCGTCCTATGTGTGCTGGCGGACACCCACGGACGTCCAGTGTGTACTGAACAGACAGCCCACGTGCTGATATGTGTACTGATGGACAGCAACGGACGTTCTGTGTGTGGTGACGGAAACACATGGACACACACAGACAGCCACGGACGTCCTGTGTGTGCTGACGGACACCCACGAACGTCCTGTGTGTGCTGACGGACACCCACGGACGTATTGTGTGTACTGAACAGGACAGCCCACGTGGGCCAAAATAACCCACACAGTCCACGTTAAGGGCCAGCGTGCTGAGTCCAAGGACCAGAGGGCTGACATGTGTACTGATGGACAGCCACGGACGTCATGTGTGTTATGACGGACACAAACGGACAGCCACGGCCGTCCTGTGTGTGCTGGCGGACACCCACGGACGTCCTGTGTGTACTGAACAGACAGCCCACGTGTGCGAAAATCATCAGAACAGTCCACGAGAAGGGTCAGCACGCTGAGTCCAAGGACAACGTGCTGATATGTGTACTGATGGACAGCCACAGAAGTCATGTGTGCTGACGGACACTCACAGACACACACGGACAGCCACGGACGTCATGTGTGTGCTGACGGATTAAACACAGACGTCCTTTGTGTGCTGTCGAACACCACGGACGTCCTGTGTGGGCTGACGGACACCCACTGACGTCATGTGTGTACTGAACAGACAGCCCACTTGGGCCAAAATCACCCGAACAGTCTACGGGAAGGGCCAGCGTGCTGATATGTGTACTGATGGATAGCCAAGGATGTCCTATGTGTGCTGACTGACACACATGGACACCACACAGACAGCCACGGACGTCCTGTGTGGCTGGCGGACACCCACGGACGTCCTGTGTGTACTGAACAGAGCCCATGTGGGCCAAAATCACCCGAACAGTCCACGGGAAGGGTCAGCGTGCTGAGTCCAAGGACCAACGTGCTGATATGGTACTGATAGACAGCCACGGACGTGCTGAGTCCAAGGACCAACGTGCTGATATGTGTACTGATAGACAGCCACGGACGTCCTGTGTGTGCTGACGGACACACACGGCACACACAGACAGCCACAAACTTCCTGTGTGTGCTGACGGACACCACAGACGTCATGTGTGTGCTGACAGACAACCACACACGTCCTGTGTGTACTGAACAGACAGCCCACGTGGGCCAAAATCACCCGAACAGTCCACGGGAAGGGCCAGCGTGCTGAGGCCAGGGACCAGCGTGCTGATATGTGTACTGATGGACAGCCACAGACGTCCTGTGTGTTCTGACGGACACACACAGACAGCCACGGTCGTCCTGTGTGTGCTGGCGGACACCCACGGACGTCCTGTGTGTACTGAACATACAGCCCACTTGGGCCAAACTCAGCCGAACAGTCCACAGGATGGGTCAGCGTGCTGAGTCCAAGGACCAACGTTCTGATATGTGTCCTGATGGACAGCCACGGACGTCCTGTGTGTGCTGACGGACACACACGGACACACACATACACACATGGACACACACGGACAGCACGGGTCATCCTGTGTGTGCTGGCGGACACCACGGACGTCCAGTGTGTACTGAACAGACAGCCCACGTGCTGATATGTGTACTGATGGACAGCAACGGACGTTCTGTGTGTGCTGACGGAAACACATGGACACACACAGTCAGCCACGGACGTCCTCTGTGTGCTGACGGACACCCACGAACGTCTGTGTGTGCTGACGGACACCCACGGACGTATTGTGTGTACTGAACAGGACAGCCCACGTGGGCCAAAATAACCCAAAACAGTCACGGTAAGGCCAGCGTGCTGAGTCCAAGGACCAGCGGGCTGTCATGTCCCCGATCCTAGATAGGATCGGCCGGACGGGCCATGGTGCAGGGAGACGCACCAGTCAGGTCATTAGACCTTGAGACAAGCGTATCATGGCCCTGAATGAAGGTTAAGGGCATCAGTCAGCTGAGACTTAACCAGGATACGATGGAAATAAGGGTAAAGGGGCTGGGTGAGTGTTTAGGCAGCTGGACGAGTGTTGGTTTGAGTTCAATCAGCTCGGTTCAGCTGGTAATCAGTTCACCATGATCTGTTCAGCTCACAGGAGCTGGTGGGCTAGCTCAATCAGCTGGGAACAGCTGGGGGTCAGCTCAATCCAGTGAACGGTGCGTTCTGGTTCGGATCAGTGTGGGCGAGTCCAGGACGGTACACTGGGCGAGCCGATGGTCCGGGGGTGCAGGACGGTTCGACCAAATGGGTCTTAGGCTTGGGATAGGGAGCGGGCAAGCTCCCAGAGTGTGAGCTGAGGCTCAGTGATCGATTTGCCAAAGAAGAAAAGGGGAGAGAAACCGCCAAGGGGCGGTTATGGGACGGTTATGGGACGGTTATGGGACGGTTTTGGAAGAGAAAGGAAGGGATTTTGGTAACTGTTCGCCCAGGCGGTTGGGGACAGTTTAAATCGTCTTCTCTCTCTAATTTCTGATCATTCTGGTCGGTTTTTACTCATTCCACACAGAGAGAAACACAGAGAAAATTCAAGAGCAGAGAGAAGAGAGACAGAAACTTTGGATCGGCCGATTTGATCAAAGGATTGTTCTTGAGTGTTCCTGGTGTGTGTTTGGGCGTGTGATCAAGAGGATGGATTTGAGACAGAAAGACAAGGAGAAGGAAAGGAGAAAGAGAAGGAAGTCGCCCCTGGAGACCGAACTCTAGGTGAGAGGTGTGGCCAAGAGTAACGGACAAGGCCGCGGATGATGGCCGTGTGAGCCTGGCCCGGTTGGATCGATTGGCTACTCCTTACTCTGACTTCTTCTACTCTGTTTCTTCTTATATGTTGTGCTATGGATGTTTTATGTTGTTACAGGAAAGGATTCAGTGATCCTAAGGCCTTGGCCTGATCCAAATTCCCATGAAAATCCCTTGTTCTTGTGTGGGCTGTTCATGGCCGAGATCACTATGATCTGAGCCGATTCTTTTGAATCTGTTTATGGGAATATTTTTCTATGACTTATCATGAATTTTATTTGGTATTTGGGATCTCTTTTTAAAGGGGTCAGATTTGACATTTTTGATGATTGTTCTTGACTAGATTGGATCCGACCATGCAATGTGATTTGATTCTTGTTTTGTAATCTAACCTTGTGATTGTGTGGTTGTTTGTGTTGGATCCAGGACCAGAAATGGACCGTGGTAAGGGAAAAGCACATGAGGACCGCGGCCATGGAAGATGTGTGGTGATTGGGTTGATTCTGAAATTGTGTGATTATTGTAGCTATTGTGCAACTTGTGAACTTATGCGATTCTAGTATGTATTCTATTATTTAGGATGATGAATGATGTATGAACCTTGGTTAATATCTATAAGTATCTATTTTCATTAGTTGATGCTTGATTGTTTAAGTGTGAATGTTGGAACCTCAAAACTCTGAAAAAGACTTAGAATTATTTACCACTTGAACTTGAATATGAAAGATGGAATTGGTTGCATTGTTTGGTGAGGCCGCGTTGGTTGGATTGAGGAATCCAGGTCGGGTCTTACAGTTGGTATCAGAGCATTCTTGATTCTAGGATTTGTTGGGTTATTGGTTCACCACACACTTGGCCGTTTGGACTCATGGTGAGATAGTTGCGTTCTAAGTAATCTTTTCTACTAACTAACTTAGAGTGATTGAGGTTTGTGTGTTCAGTTGTGGACTAACCTTTTGTTTGTGTTTGTAACTCCTAAGGGAACAAGAAGGTATAAATCTCGGAAAGGAAAGGAGGCGACTGGGGCGTCTGGAGCAGTGGGGCAGGATGGTGCTGAACAGACCGGAGTGTTACTAGCTGGAACCATTCCAACCACAGTGCTACCGGCTCTGGTGGAGCAGGTGGATAATGCCCCACCGGACTCCCAGTGGGTCCAACTCTTCTACTGAGGTTAATTGAAACTAATGTGGACGAGCAACAAGAGCAAGTCCATGGAGAAGATACTGGGTCAATCCAACGTTGGTGCTGGGAGTGGGCCAGAATGTGATGCAACATGTTCGGGTCACTGGTGCTGAGGAGGTCATTGAGCCGACCATAAGGGCTTGGTGGAGCTATGCAGGTCATGGGAGCTCAGATAGCCTCCTTGACACAGGCGTTCACACCATTGGTGAACTCGTCCGTAGGACAGGCTAATCCCCCGGTTTCGGTTTCTGCTGGAGAGTGACTGATGTTGGTGCTGGCCGTGTGGCCGAGGTGATTGAGATAGACCCACCGGTCAGGCCAGTGCATGTATGGACTACCTGAAGGTGCTGGGCATATCTCCAGTTGG